>NW_026901880.1:0-6295 GCF_033783945.1 Neopsephotus bourkii | reverse complement strand
TTCTGAGGCTGCTTAATAACATTAAGTGATCCAGGGGAGGAAGAGATACTACTAGTTTAAATTCTATCTCCACTAGAGGTCTTTCCTAATATAGCCATTGTAAAAAGCTTCTGTATTTCAGATTAAATTTTTAACTAAATTAATTGAAGTGGCACTTAATCAGCTTCCCCTCCTTTCCCTGTGCTCAGAAAGGCCCAGTGTCAGGACTTTCCTCCAGCAGCTAAGGAAAAAGGACCAATGTGTGCCAGCATGGGGAAAGAAAAATTGTGTTCTAGCTGCCAGCATTGCTCAGGCAGGAACCCAGAGTTTGCTGGTTTCTGTTCCTAAAACTGGCTAGGAATTTCTGCTAAGTGGACACTAGAAACAAAGTAGAAATCATTTAGAAAAGAAACACTTGTCATCACCTTCCTTCACAGACAAATTTTCATTTGCCATGAAATTAGACACTGTCTCTCTCTGGATCTGTGAATTTTGAATCTCTTGCTGAACAGTATTTTACTAAGACAGATAAAGAGTTCTCCCTTTTTCTATCCCTTCTCTTGACCTGATGAAAGCTCATAGCTTTACTGTTAATTTCATAGGGAATAGATCTTGTGGGTTCAAATGATGTAGCTACTGGAAAAACTTGCCCAGGAAAGTAGTGGATGCCTCACAGAATCATAAAATCATAGAATAGCTAGGACTGGAAAGGAACTTAAGATCACCTAGTTCCAGTCCCCCTGCCATGGGCAGGGACACCTCACACTAAACCATGCCACCCAAGGCTCTGTCCAAACTGGCCTTGAACACTGCCAGGGATGGAGCATTTACCACTTCTTTTGGCAACCTCTTCTAGTGTCTCACCACCCTCACAGTAAAGAACGTCCTCCTTATATCTAATCTTCCGCTGCTTAAGTTTTCAGCTGTTACCCCTTCTCCTGTCAGTACAGTCTCTAATGAAGAGTCTCTCCCCAGCATCCCTATAGGCCCCCTTCAGATACTGGAAGGATTCTAGGTCTCCAAGCAGCCTTCTCCAGGCTGAAGACCCCCAGCTTTCTCAGCCTATCTTCATATGGGAGTTGCTCCGGTCACCTCATCATCCTCATGGCCCTCATCTGGACTTGCTACAAAAGTTCTACACCCTTCCTATGGTGAGGACACCAGAAATGCATGCATGGTCTCACGAGAGCAGAGTAGAGGGACAGGATAACCTGGGCTGCATCAAAAGGAAAGTGACCAGCAGGGTACCTTCTTCGACCTGCTGGTGACGCTCCTTTTGATGCAGCCCAGGATACGGTTGGCTTTCTGGGCTGCGAGCGCACATTGAAGCCAGTTAATGTTAAATTTCTCATCGACCAACACCCCCAAGTCCTCCGCAGGGCTGCTCTGAATCTCTTCTCCTCCCAACCTGTAGCTGTGCCTGGGATTGCTCTGACCCAGGTGTAGGACCTTGCACTTGGCATGGTTAAACTTCCTAAGGTTAGCATCAGCCCACCTCACAAGCATGTCAAGGTCCCTCTGGATGGCATCCCTTCGCTCCACTGTATCATCCAAACCACACAGCTTGGTGTCATTGGCAAACTTGCTAAGGACGCACTCAATCCCACTGTCCATGTTGCCAACAAGGATGTGGAACAGGATGTTCAAGGCCAGGTTAGACAGAGCTTTGAGCAACCTTGTCTAGAAGTGTCCCTGCCTGTGGCATTGGGAGTGTAACCAGAAAATATTTAAGGTCCCTTCCAACCTAAAGTGTTCTGTGATTCTAAGAGTTATGAACGTGTATAGGCTGAATGGATCCATAAACCAGAATAGACAAATTGGGAAAATGCACCCATGACCTGTAGTGGTGAAATTGGATAGGTGAAAGAAATAATGAAATATTGTACCCCACAGAAAGCATAGATGTTTGTTTCTTTATATGTAAACAGGTACATTACATCCAGACTCTTGTTTCTACAAAATTACAACATATTTCATACTGATAATCTGCCATTTCCATATTTCAAATGGAAAGCAGGACTACTATTTTCTTGCCTGTTGTATTTTACTTGATCTTATGATCAAGTTGCTCTTCATAGAGTTCAAGTAAAAGTTTGTAAAAGTTTGAATGCAGAAATGTAAGACTTCAGAGTTAGAATACACACTTGAACCCACTGAATTCATAGCTAACAGGGAAAATTATGGTGTGTCCTCAGGATCCTCTCCTATAGTTTGGGATTGGATATAGGAAAAAGGTCAGAATTGATGCACTATGGCAAGGAAATTACCCTAGGTGATGCTTTCTATAGGGAGATGAATTTGTGGTCTGATTACTGTTGAGTTGATCTCCAGAAAATAATTCATGCACTATTCATGTATTAATGAAGGGGTTAAATAAAGCTATTCTGTATAAATCAAAGTGTTTGGACATTTTTGTAAATTTCTTAAACTTTAGACTTATACAAACTATATATGTGCTATTTAACTTCAATATATTCACACACAACTGCACCAAGAAATCTATGATACCAAGACCAATATCTGAACCTGACAAGCAATTAAAACATTTACTTTCATAAATCAGTTTTGACAATCTATTCTGTACAACATTCACATCATTAAAAATAAGCATTTCTTGTCTTCTCTGTGACTATGAATTCACTAATAAATGAAACAGGGTGGAGTACACATGCACAAGTAAATGAGTGTACAATGCTTTGCACAAGATGCACCAATACTCAGATGATAGGACTTTGAGTAATTTTTTTTTATTTGTAATTTTTTTGCTTACCCATGAGAATGATTCATTCTTTGTAGACTTGTGGTTTTATTACATTAAAAAAAAAATTCTGCATGAATTTTACGGACTTTTCTGAGGAAAAATAACATACTTTTAGTGATGGTGGCTAATCATGTGAACACTGATTATTACCAATGTGAAATGAAAACTGGTGCTCTAGCAGAGTTTAGCAAACAGTTTTAAAATACTTTTAAAATGCTCTAGATTACTTTGTATTTGAAATAAATTATGAGCATGCACAATTTCAAGAGCTGCACTGCAAAGAGTGGAAAAAGAATTACAAAGTCTGTGTAATGTAAGCAAAATTTACTCATTAAAAAAAACAAAACCATTTATAATACTTGAATCTGACTTATTTCTCAACACAAACTGGATAATTTTCATTGAACCAATGATGTTTTAGAGTTTTATCATAGAGTATATAATAATAATAATAATAATAAATAAAAACCCCAAACAGATATATGAAAAGCATACATTTGAAAGTGTTGTCATCAGTGGTATATAAATGATGTTCTTCAAAGTACAAGGGCCTAATTCTATCTTCTTTGAGGTCACATTGCTCTCAGTGAAGCTGGGCTTTCACAGATACAAAAGACACATACCTACACATGAGTTAGGGATTTGTAGAGAACATCACTGATATATAAAATAAAGGAATGAATATTGCTACAACTGTTTCCTCATTGGTTCTAGTCAACAGAACCAAATCATTTGGTAGATGTTACAGAATGAAGCAAAAGTTTTATAATCTTTTTGATGAAAATATCACATTATACCAAAAAGAGATTAGATAGCCCTTCAGAAGACCAGTCAAAGCAGACAATAAAAAAATATCATAATTTACGTAGCTGAATCTTAACGTAAATCAAGATAGCTCTGAAGCAGACTGACAAGGACAGCAAATTCTCGTTCATTTCCACATTTAATCGTTTTAAGTTGTTATCCAAGTTTTCTGGACAGCTCTTAAACTTTCTAGTTAAACTATGAGTATGTATGAAGCTTTAGAGTTTATTGGGTTTAATTAGCTTTAAATAACTAGCAACATTATGCAATTAACTTTTAATTAACTAGCAGCAATGACAGTAAAGAGATACAAAATGTACTAAAGCACAGAGTATCTTAGATTATTATAACAATTTCTTCACCCAGTAAGTTTTTGAAAAAAATGTTCAATATTGCCAATAGGCCCACCATTCTTCTTGTGAAAGCAATGCATTTATGTGAAATGTAGCAAAGTATGGTAAAATTTTATTGCTGTTAGGATAACACCACATCTGGAGTAAAGTAAAAATAAAAATGCTAAAAGGGGAAACAAAGAAAGGTATTTATGAAAAAAAGAAGGCAGCAGAATATATAGCAACAAAAGGAGTAAAAAAAAAGTTAATGGAGACAAGTATAAGGAAAAGGAAAAATAACCAATCTATACAGACTATATAGAGGGAGAATTACAAAGTCAAATGAAGTCAGATAATAATAAAGAAATATGACACAAGAAAAAACACAGGGAATTCTAAAAGACAATGAACAGAAATAAATATAAGGCAAAAAAAACCAAACAAATTTAAGTGTTTAGTGGATGGCAAAGTCATGGAAAATGGAAATATGCATAGGAAAAAAACTGGGAGAAAAGGGGAGGGTGTCAGAAATCAAGGCAGCTTCCAAAACCTTAAGGAAATCCAGTGTTTAAAGCATGTATCTGGCAATAAAGCAAGAATAAAGGCGGAAAATGTTTATTCATCTTATCTACAATGGAAAATAGCATATAAATATACATGGCAAAGCTACTGAATGACACCCAAAATATCAATTTTATGCCATTCATTTATTCTGAAAGGTGGAAAAGCAATGAAGATTTCCTGACTTTGTTATAGGTGGTGTTTTGTGAGATGGAGTAGAAATAAACTAGAAAGGTGTGCTGATTCTAAGAGTGATAAGACAAAGAATACCAATGGAACATCTGCCTACAGTGAAAGCTAAGGTGTTTCATTTGAGATGCTGTTTGCCTTTTTCCCCTGACTTTGCAACCTGTGGTACGGACTTGCAATGCTGTACAGTATGACCTGCATCACTCTTAATGAGGATTAACATCATTTCAGAAAACCTTAAAATCATTAATAACAAAAATGTGCAAGGTCAGCTAGAAGGTGTCTATTTGACTACGTGATGACTGCCTCCACTTGATTAATGCAGTCAACTTATACTATTGAGATGTAAAATGAAGCAGTTTGTATACATTCTGCCTTACCCAGAGGCTATCATTTTCAAAGACGTTTCTGCCACCTAATACAACATACAAATTGAAAAATTTGGAGCAAACAATTTTTCATTTTGAAATGTCTTCTTTAAAGTTGTAAGATGAATATTTAATGGTTCACCTGAAGCCAGAATCTTCTATTTTATGTTGCAACAGTAACTAATTTATAGTGACATTTTGGATTTAGGGTACAAGAATGTGACTCTGGTTGGAGTGAAAACTTTTTAACTTGGCATGGCCTTGTCATAAATTGCATTCTTATGCCTAGTTATGGCTCAAAATTTCAGCATATTTAAGATGATGTGAAGTCCTTGAGGTAATTTATTAATGGCTGTAATAAGCATCATATACCCTTTTAGTATTTTTGATTAAGTGTTCTTTTAATTGAAATTCATCTGTAGTTTACAGTGTTAATGTAGGTGTATCTCAGTAACATTTTCTATAAATTTAGGTGTAAAAGGAAAATTAGTTATTTACTTTTTTCTTAATACTATTAGAATTACTGAAGAATTAGTAAAGAATGAGTAAGGAATTAGAGATATTAAATAGTGATTATTAAAGAATTAGGGATATATGCAAAGGCCAAAAACCCCTATAGTAGTGTCATTATGTCATTAAAAGTTCAAAAGGGAACTTTTGGAACTCTATTTGTAATTTCATCAGCAGTATCTCCAGCCTTGATAAAACCAACACAAATTGCTGGTTTCAGACATGAAAACAATATTTAACCTCTACCGCATATGTGCGTATTTATGGAGAATAACAGATAAGCCATGTTTCTCCATAGATAATGCCCTTCATGTTTTTGTACAGATTCCACCCAACAACTTTCGGAGATTAGGGAAATAATAACTTTAAAGTGCTCTGGCTACATCACAGTATCTCATGATCACTGCAGACCGATTTTCCATATCACTGGTAATGAATGATAAACTGAATCTTCAAAGGTACTAGTCATGAAGTATCACAAAATTAAGCAAGTACTTCTAAGAATCTAATAATTGCCTAACAGTGCCTTAAGTCAGTAAGCTTCAGAACAATGATGAGCTATGTATTTTTCTCTAATGTCCAACACGTTCTTCTTTCCTAAAAGTTTTTGTTTGTTTTTTTTTGTTTGTTTGTTTGTTTTTTTTCTTTTCTTTTGTTGATCTATTTTCCTGTACATGGACTTCCCACTGCTGGCAGAAGCACTAGCTGCTAATTATGACAAAGTACTTTTCAGTTTTAGCACATGAAATTACTAAACACAGGAGGTGAAGTATAAAATATTACACCTGTAA
>NW_026901879.1:0-637 GCF_033783945.1 Neopsephotus bourkii | reverse complement strand
GCTGTGCTCTCAGTACGAAGTGCTTTCAGTAACCAGTGCTCTAAGTACGCGCTGCTCTCCTTACCCGGTGCCCTCAGTACCTAGTGCTCTCAGTACGCGTTACTCTCAGCACCCGGTGCTGTCAGTACGCGGTGCTCTCCTTACCCGGTGCTCTCCGTAGGCGGTGCTCTGAGTACACGGTACTCTCATTACCCAGTGCTCTCAGTACCCGGTGCTCTCAGTACACGGTGCTCTCAGTACCCGGTGCTCTCAGTACACGGTGCTCTCAGTACCTGGTGCTCACAGTACGCGGTGCTCTCAGTACGTGTTGCTCTCAGTACCCAGGGCTCTCAGTACCCGGTGCTCTCAGTACGCAGTGCTCTCAGTACCCAGTGCTCCCAGTACCCGGTGCTCTCAGCACCCGGGGCTCATCGTACGCCGCGCTGTCAGTACACAGTGCGTTCAGTACCCGGTGCTCCCAGTACGCGGTGCTCTAAGTACACGGTGCTCTTAGTACAAAGTGCTCTTAGTACCCAGTAGTCTCAGTTCCTGGTGCTCTCAGTAGCCAGTGTTCTCAGTACACGGTGCACTCGTTACCTGCTGCTCTCAGTACCTGGTGCTCTCCTACCCGGTGCTCTCAGTACCCAGTGCTCTCACT
>NW_026901878.1:0-6231 GCF_033783945.1 Neopsephotus bourkii | reverse complement strand
AGTGGTGTCGTGGTTTAACCAATGCCAGACAGCTTTCACTCACTCACTCCCCCCCTTTCTTGCCCTCCCCTACTCTCGGAGGGACAGAGAGGAGAATCAGAAAGAATGCAACTCCCACGGGTTGAGATAAGAACAGTTTAGTAACTAAGGTATAACACAAATCACTACTGCTACCACCAATAATAGTAATGATAAAGGAAATAACAAGGGAAGAGCATACAACACCCCATCACCAGGCGACCGATAACTTGCCCCCCCAGTCCGACCAAGCACCGACCCATACCTCCTCCAACCCTGCAGTCCACCTAGTCCTTCCGGCTAACTCCCAGTTACATCCTGGGCATGACGTGCTGTGGTATGGAATACCTCTTTGGTCAGTTTGGGTCAGGTGTCCTGTCTCTGCTTCCTCCCGGCTCCCCTCCTCCCTGGCAGAGCATGAGGCCCACAAAGTCCTTGGCCAAACCAAAACATCATTGTTTTTCAGCTCTGTTCCCAGCTGAAAGTCAAAACACAGCACTGCACCAGCTACCAAGAAAGAGAAAAATGACTGCCACTGCTAAACCCAGGACATTATCCACCCCTTATTCCATACCGTTCACGTCATGCTCAGATCCCACATTTTCAATATACCCTCACTCTTATCTAAGTGCACTCTCATCGTAGTGCATGGACCAGTCCCTATAAAGGTACTGGGTCCATCTGGTCCATGATGTCAGGCTCCATCTCTTGTAACAGTCTTTCAGAGCACGAGAGGCTATGTGCAGTGCTCACACACGTGAATAACATGGGCAATAGTGTCCATTGCTAAGTCCACCCCTTGATCATGAGTCCATCTCGATGTTGCATCTCTGCTCTGTTGGCCTTAAGGGTCATGGGCCCACCAGGCTCAAAATAATTCAGTCCCCTCCAGCAGTTTCTGCAGCTTGTTGCTGGGGACTCCATAGAGGTGCCTTCCATCTCCAATGTTTCCAAAGCACTGGAGGGGCCCAGTGGACTAGATACTTGCCCATACTGTCCCACACGCCCTGCCACTCATAACTCTCCAGCCTTGGGGGAAACCTCTTGGTCCTCCTACATTGTTGTCTAACCCCAGACAAGACCCAAACCTGACTCTGCTTAAATTTCGGGGTCAGACAAAATGGCGGTGGGTAAAACACACTCTCTGTGTGTGCCAACATGCTGATCCCCATCACAATCAGCAGGCAGGTCCCAAGGATACCCAAAGGCCATCCAAAACCTTCAGAACTCTCAAACGATGCTGCTGTACTTGTCACTGGGGCTGGTGTAGCTGCTGTGCTTGCCGGCTCTCCCACCACCAGCTTCTCTTTCCCTGAGTCCAGCTCTTCCTCCTCTGCCTTGCTGGGAAATGCTGCGGGGTCTCCTGCGTCCTCCTGGGGCTCGGCGGGCGGCTTCCGGGGAATGCTCTCGGCCGTCGCGGGGCTGGGCTCGGCCGCGGGGCTCGGCTCCTCCGCCGCCTCCTCCCGCTCCTCGACCGCCCCGGCCTCCTCCACCGGCAGCCGTCCCCTTGCGGCCTCCGGTCCCGGTCCCGCTCCCGCTCCCGCTTGGTGCCCGGGGCCGCTCTCCCTGGCCGCTTCAGCAGCCGCCGGCTCCCGGGACCGTTCCCCTTCGGCTTCCCAGAGCCTCACGCAGACGGAGGCGAGGGCGAGGGCCAGGACGGTGAGGAGCAGCCGGACGGCCAGGTACCAGTCCACGGCCACGTCCGTCCCGCCCTGCTGCTGGAGCCCGCCCGTATTACAAGTGATTGCCATAAAGTACAGTGAGACAGGAACCTTAGCCCAAGCCCCACACTTGATAAACACTAACACAGCAAATACCGGCTCTAAGTAAGTTACAACGTTCTGAAGCTGTGAGATCAAGAGGAACAACTCTGAGAGCCAATAAATCAGCATTGTGACGGTCAGATCTGTCATTATCTCAACCCTTCGTGCCCCACGTTGGGCGCCAAAAAGAACTGTCGTGGTTTAACCAATGCCAGACAGCTTTCACTCACTCACTCCCCCCCTTCCTGCCCTCCCCTATTCTCGGAGGGACGGAGAGGAGAATCAGAAAGAATGCAACTCCCACGGGTTGAGATAAGAACAGTTTAGTAACTAAGGTATAACACAAATCACTACTGCTACCACCAATAATAGTAATGATAAAGGAAATAACAAGGGAAGAGAATACACCCCATCACCAGGCGACCGATAACTTGCTCCCCCCAGCCCGACCAAGCACCGACCGATACCTCCTCCAACCCTGCAGTCCACCCTGTCCTTCCGGCTAACTCCCAGTTACATCCTGGGCATGACGTGCTGTGGTATGGAATACCTCTTTGGTCAGTTTGGGTCAGGTGTCCTGTCTCTGCTTCCTCCCGGCTCCCCTCCTCCCTGGCAGAGCATGAGGCTCACAGAGTCCTTGGCCAAACCAAAACATCATTGTTTTTCAGCTCTGTTCCCAGCTGAAAGTCAAAGCACAGCACTGCACCAGCTACCAAGAAAGAGAAAAATGACTGCCACTGCTAAACCCAGGACAAGTGGAAAGTGATGAAGAGAAAAATATGGTGTAATAAACAGATGATGCATAAAATGTATACAATTTTTTCATCAAGTAGCAGAGTACTGGAAAAAAATCTGATTTTTTTTTTTTTAATAGATGAAGATGCAATCTAAGCATTTCAAATGTAAATATTTTGTAGTTATCATTTAAATTCCACATTTTTCCTTGTTTTTCTTGTCCATAGTTGTATGCAGCCCAGGATCATACAATCCTAGTGATGGAAATCGCTGTCTTCAGTGTGACAGAAGTTTGATATATGGAGCAACAAAGTGCTAATGGCTGAGGGATTTACACTCTTGCAATACCTCTTATGTATTTTAACATGGTAGTGTTAATAAATATTTTTAAAGTACGTACAGTTTGTTTGGCTTACATCAATAAAATACACTTTTTTTTTAAGAAATAATGATCCATCAGAATATTGGTGAAATGTTTTAGGTCATCTCACTTAGGGATACTTCATTTGTAAGGTCTTTAGAACATCTGCTAGGTTAATACCAATAGAAATCACAAAAAGTAGAGATATATCACAAAGGTAGAGATATTTTGTATACTTAGTCCTTTGCTTATAGACTTCAGCTCCTCTTGACACGAAGTGGAGTAAGGCATCTATATTTTAGTTTTATCTACCTGTCCATTTATTCATCGGTTAGGACCATTATAGTAAATAGCCCATGGTGTACCTCCAGCACTGAAAGGTCATGAATGTTGCAATGCAGCCTCAAATGCAAAAATGTCCTAAAAACTTATTTTCAAGATGAATTATAATATCACTACTGACCAGTTAGTAACTTCTTCCCAAAGAATGTAAAATTCTGCTTGGGTCTGTCGCCTATTCTACCTTTAAAGATACTACTTTGAGCACAAGACTTTTGCTCTTACCTGAAGAAAACAAACACTAATGCAAAATACTGTGGTACTTTTTATGACATTCATCTTCTTTACTTTTGTAAGACTGTTGAGAATTACTAAGCAGTTAGGTTAATACATTCCTTGTATTTGTCATTCATTAATAGTCTTATTGGTATTCAGTAACAGAATCCTGTTTAAAATCGTATTTGTCTTGTATTTGCAAGTAATACCCCATGCAAATTGCAAAATTTTTAATGAATATTCCAAATTTTATACCCTTTTTCTCCTTAGCTCTTTGTTCTGTTTAGTTCATGTATAAAATGAGCTAGTTGGGAAGGTAATTTTTAGTTGTCATGTCTGGAAAACGGGGATTGCAGGCTCTAGTTTTTCTCAAGCATAGATACGGAGCACAGGTTTGAATATGTATATTTTCAGGAACCATACTCTGAAAAAAAAGGAATAAAAAGAAATTCTGTGCTACATCTAAGAAGTAATCTTGGAATACACTGTATTATCGTGAGATACTATACTATCCCACTAATGTACTCTTTATGTGGCAGAGCCTGAAGCTCCAAATATATTATGTTCTCACGTGAAGGACACAAAAAATGAAAACAGGACATCTGAAAGTAACCAGTGAGGCTGTATGATTTCCCTTTCCAGTTTGAATGTACTTCTGTGCAAAAAATACACAACTAAGGCATTTGAAAAAACTACAAAATAAGTATTGTTAGCATTCTACAGAGTGACACTGAGCAATGGCTCAGACTCTGGTATAAACACCGAAACTAGCAGAATATATAAAATAGCTCTTTTTATCAAATGCCATTTGAAAATAAATATTTGGGAAACAGCTTGTTAAATGTTTAGCAGTTAAGAAATTAAACTCTATTTAACTGTAATCAATAGAATGACTAAAGGCTACCTAGTCCTTACTTTTGTGTGGTAAATAGAAATGAACAGACTCCTCACTTGCTACGTTAGGCTGAAGCACTGCACATCCATATGCTGTGTTTCCATAATTTCCTACTCGTAATAGTATTAAAGTAGTTAGCATTACTTTGAATTATTAATGGATAAAGAGAGAGCATAGGACGCAGTATTGTCTTTGTGAAAATACTGACTTTGTTTCTGCTAAAAAAATCATCATACCAAGTAATACCAGCACATGGAACTCCCTACAGTATGGGTAACAAATCAATTTGAGAATTGCCTTCTGAAATGAATGCAGCTTTTAAGGCAATAGCAATATAGATTAAAAAGTTTGACATTTTTATATATTCACCTTCCCATTGCACATCAGAAACAGAATGTTCTGGTTGGCAGACCATTTCATCAATTAAAGACATTTATAGAATTGTCTCTATACTTTGAGGGAGAATAATAAAGCTGATGTGGTTTTCTCAGGAATACTGTACACACAAGAATATTGACTTTCTTCTCCATGAATACATTTTTGTGTTTTAGCAGAATACAGAAATGATGCTTTTGAGTCCTCCTGACAGGTGAAATTCATTTTTAATTCACAAAGTTTGCACACTGTTTAAGGCTTACTGGAAAAAGGAGATCAAGTGGCCATAAAGGTTTGTCTTTAATTCTGCTTACTACAAAAAAAAGCACTTTATATGAATATTTGTTAGTGTTCTCCCTCATTCACTCTTCGCAGTCAAGTATAAATGCTCTAATACAAGAGCAATCTGTGGAAGAAATCTTGATCTCAAGTTAACAGTATCAGTGTGGGCTTCTAAATTACTCTTCATTTATGCTGGCTTCACCAAGAAAAGAATTCTCGTGTGCATACATGCTGTACATATATACATCTCTCACTATTAAAATATTGTAAGTTTACTCTCTTGTGTGGTTAAGAGACCCAGAAGAAAGTAATTTGTGCATAGAACCATGGAAGTAAGTTTTCCTTTTTTATCCATTCCCCAAAATAATCACGTTGAACTTGCTCACATTTCCTCATGGTACATTTTGTATGTGTTTGCTATTTTTCCACATTGTGTGTAAACTGATATTTGTATTCCCATTTTCACCATTTTTAATAAATTCACCTCTTTACCACAAGGTAAAAATCTGTGCACAGAAACACTCAGCACATACATACACTTGCTATTCTGTTACTATAGTCTGCCTCTTCAGTAATAGCTTTACTTATGCTGTCTGGTTCTTAAAAGCAATTATCTTTTTAAAAGCAAGAAACAGTGAAGTGTTACAGAAATAGCATTACTATTCACTAATATGCCCAAATGAGCCTAACATGAACAATGTTAACAAATATTTCTGGCAAGTTGAGAGTTGATTGTTTTTAAACATCAGCTTTGAGCTGCTGATTATATCAGTGTTTTCCTATTACTACTTAATTAATATTACATATCAGTATTTCTACATAGCCTCAACAGGTAAACAGTAACATTTCTGACTGCTCTGATGCCTGGTAACTGACATACAGATTTGGAGTTTTCCTGTGTTTGTTTTAAAAGCATATAAAATGCATGAGGCACACATTATATATAAGCAACCGGAAAAACATACTAGGTTGTGTTTATTTTTTTGCTTTGGGAGTTGTTTAATGTGACATTTCAAAAGACTGAAAACTTACACTGTCGGTGTGGTTAAGGAGAAGTATTTTTTTTTAGAGGAAAAAGGATTCTGGGAAGGAGTGTCTGTCTCTCACAACTGAACAAGTTATAAACTTGCTGATAGTACTTAACTTTTATTCTAAAATTTGACTTTTTGAATAGCCAGAAAAATAGTCTGTGGTATTCAGTTTAATGCTGTCTCTGCAGTTTTTAATGCAGCAGGAATATAGGGCAG
>NW_026901875.1:0-6458 GCF_033783945.1 Neopsephotus bourkii | reverse complement strand
ACTAAGACAAAGAATGAACTGTAGGGTTACATCTCCTGGAGCTGTTGACTGGTCCTCTCTGTGGCAGAGGAAAGCAGGGAAAACTTTATCCTCTGTTGGCATGAAAGGGTGGGTCTCCTCTGACTTCAGCAGAGTTTGGCTTATTTATGCTAGCAGAGAATTTGGCCCTGAAATTACAAATTGCATTATTAAGTACCTTCCTCTGCCAGAGCAGGATTATTCCCTCATTCAATGCATTTTGCAGTCTAATGTTAAACACAAAATGTTAAGCATTCCATATGACAAGGTTTTCCCTATGCCTCTTGGGATGCTAACTCATTAAGAACTTTTTTTCTGATTGCTCAGCCTATGCTGATTTCTCTTTATTACCATCTGATTCCAGTACTCCCAGCTGTATTCTGTGGTACCACCCAAAGCAATTCTCCATCCTTTCTTTGTGCATAACTATCACCAGGAATTATAGCTTCAGGAAAAGGAAGAACCCTCTTTTCATATCGCTAATTCATGCATATCTGATTGTCCTACAAAATGTTAAACACTTATTATTACAAAAGAGTTAGGAGCTAATTTAAGAAACAAGCAAAATGCCAATTCTGATCTTGATTATGTGCTTTGTGTACAAAATTCTTACTGAGCAAGTTGCCAGGAAAAAGTACATGAAGAAATACAAAGTGCTTCTGCCCCTACATGTAGGTAAATGGAGACTGTTAAGATACACTAGAGGTACTCTTTAAAGGGGAACCATAAAGAAAGCAAATGAGAAGCCTCCTACTTTGCCTCTGGTGCTGGAAGTACACCCTGTACACTCCCTGACACTGTTGTTAAATGCCAGAGACAGGCCTTCTTGTTCAGATGGATTAAATGAGCACAGCTCTAAAAAAGGCCAGCAATTCCTTGGCCCTCTCTAAAGACACTTGCTTTGAATTCCCCTAGATTGTAAAGGTAGCTCTGTTTCATGATCTAATTTTGCTTTTCTAATAGGTTTTACACAGTAATTTACTATCCAATTATTCCCTCAGAGATCAGTAAGCCTACTTATGAATCAAAATACTATTCCACTGCCAGTAAAGATGGCACACAAAATAGCCCAATCCCTCCTTTTAAAATTCTTATTAGCCAGTTTGGTAGATGTTTATCCAGTATACGTACACACTTTCAGACTACCTTGAGCTGCAGAAGATGGAAGTCATTGCTCAGCTCCTGATACTTATTTTGTCATTCCTTTTCAAACACAGATGTACATCGCATATTGTTTTTGTAAGTAAGTATTTACACCTTTGCAGGGTGCTGTAAGTAGATTAAACTGAGCAAAGAGTGATGCCTATACAAAACTGTCTGTATAAAGTGAGAAGTCAGAGCTTTGTGATTTTGGCTGCAGAGCCTCACTGGACTTGAGCAGCTAAACTGCTGGAGCCCAAGTGTAATTCTGATGCCAAACATTTGTCTGCACACTCTTGCTGTGCAGCTCAGGTTCAGCTTTGTCAACATCCCTGTGACTTAGAAGGCACTGCTCCTCCTTGCCTCACATGTGGAAACCGTCCCTTGTTAATGAAGTCATACTTACTGAACATAGCATGCTCCAAGTGAACACTTATCGTAGGGCACGGGAGACACACAAAGAATGGCCCTGCCCTCCCCACCCCACCACACACCATTTTACAGGCCGTGGCTTTTTAGCAGGGAGAGTGCAGAAGTGTTACATCTTCCAGCTCCCTGCTGAAAGGCACTCCCAGCTTTTCCTCCTTATGGTCACCACCTGCAGTACACTTCTGCATAACATAAGTATGTTTATGAGGCAGGGAATTAATTTCTTATTTTTGTCTAGATGCCATGGAACAAATTATTTTCAAATACAGCCCCTCCTAGATGAGGGTTTTGTTTGCATGCTGCACAGCCCACGATACAGAATCAGTAGAATATTCACTGGTTTTAGTGAAAGGTACTTACCGTGACAGTGTACTTGCCTGTCAATTGCTGGACCTTGATGTGCATCCCTGGTTTTGGCCTCTGGGCTTAATTTCATCAGAAAACAAAAAAAATTTTCTTGAAGTGTAGTCTGCTATGGTCGAGGTACTTACTTCAGTGGTATCATTAGCCTAAAGAATTTCCCCTCCAGGTTCATTTCCATGAACAGTTAAGAGAAGGTACTCAAGCACAATGGCACTTTTCAACTTACTGCAATGATTATCATGTGTAAAGGAAGCAGCAAATCAGTAACAAATGGGGAGCAGAGCTATAATGTTGGAGTTAAGCAATTCCAAGAGGAGGAACAGAACCTGCTTAACAGTAAATTGATAGATCTCCCAGTGTATTACAAACTGTGTGGTCTTCTTTACCTATACAGCTCTGGTTTTGAAAACAATTTATCTTGGGTTTTATAACCCAAATGACGCCTTTGTAACTGAGTATGAACATGACACAAATGTGTTAGTGAGATAAGACTTTTAATCAGAAACTCTCACTTCAAAAATATTTTTGCTCTTTTTTTTTTTTTAATTTGTTATGGGTAGCTTAACTGGTCTTACAAGGAAGTAGCAATGTCCTGAAGATTTCTAGCCGCTGAAGTGATACACTGGATCACTCCAAAACTGGATTCAAGATAGTGTCCAGTAGTAGAATCCCACAGTGAATTAATGCACAATAGTCTCTCTACAGTATCAAGCTTATCCTCTGTTTCTATTTAAAAAAAAATAGGAATATTAAAGAAAAAAAAAAGAAAAAACCTAAACAGATAAAATGGCCCAAGTAACACACAAACATCTGGACACTGCAAACACTGAGAAAGTTTCTGCATCAGAATCCAGATTTTGCAGCTGTCCCATAATAAGCTCTAACCAAAACCTTGGATCTCATCATATCTGCGTTTTAAAGATGTTTAGATTTGGACTTTAGTTTGTAGCTCTACCCCAGTTATGGTACATGCATTTACATGAGCCACTAAAATGATTGAGGCTTTGTAAAAGAAAAACAAGTAATTTTGAAATATATGTTAAGAAATACTTTGCCAGATTAACAAACTGGACTAATTAATTCTAGTTTTTCTTATTTAGAACCTATTCATATATTCTTTTAGGTATAATTTTAACTGTGCACACTCTACCCATATGTGCATCATGCGTCCATAAGTTCCACCTTTTACATTGAACTACTGGACATTTAAGAGGCAACTCCATGCTTTTTACCGGTTTTGTTTGCATACAGTATTAATTTGCTTGATAAGAACAAAGCACCATCTATTGAACTGCTCACTTCTTTATAGCATGATTTCTCACATATTAGTCAGAATTCTTCACTTTTTCCATAGATCATTTAGAAATCTTGAAGATCTTTGGTATTCACCAGAATATTTTCTCTTGCAAGATAAGAAGTTTTTTGGGGTTTGTTTTTTTGTTTGGATTTTTTTTAATGGAAATATAAGTAAATAACACTTCCTTATTTCCTTGTCATCACATGGATTAATTCACTTTGTACAACACAGACATGAATTATCTTCTTCAAATGCTATGGCTTTCCAAGACATTTCAATTATTTTATGTAGTCATGTGACATAGATAAACCTAGACAAAAAGCACCTGACAGCAGTTTTTCAGGAAGTAACTATTGCGAGCCAGAGATACAAAAAGTCAAAGCCCCACTATAATAAATGTTGTACCTGTAGATGCACACAGAGAGTTGACCTAAATACCTACCAGAAACTGACTCACTGAAAAGGTTAAGTTTTTGCTACAAAACTTTTGCTCAGCATCTGCTGATACTAGTAATTGCTGTTTCTCTCCCCCTTTTTTTTTCTTTGCCTCTGTCCCCTGAGAAATTTGACTGACTTAACCATTCCCTGCTTCAATCTCTAAAGAAAATTAAGCTGTCAAACCCAGAGATCTACCAAGTACTTCTGGTATCTGCAAGATGTGTGGTGCTCCCTAGGGCTTACAGGGCCCCATCCTCTTTCCTTAGGTATTGCTCACATTGCACAAACTCCTCACCTCAGCCAGAATTTGGGTTTCAGGAGCAGTATGCCTGAAAGCCTAGCAGAAATAAAGTAAAACTGCACCCTTATCACTGCTCTGCAGGGGACTGAATTACACTCTCAGGAGGAGATCAACTTCAAAGACTAGTCAGCTGCAGTTAAATGCCTGGCGTGCTTGTGTTTTTATAGAGTTCTTCACCCAAAAGGCTAAACCAGCAGCAGGATAATAAAAGCACATTTGAAAAACAAATTTTTTTCTCTCAGTGAAGGATTTGGAGAAGTAGAATTTTCTTTTCTTGCAGGACACACTTTTGTCTTTCATGACTTTTGAGACATGTCAAATTGCACTTCTAACACCATGAAGATTACAGTCACAACTGATATATATAGATGGTTCTTAAAAATCATTAGATTCGAGTTGTTGTAAATGCCCTTTTTATCTGTCCCCTCTATCTATCTATCTATCTATCTATCTATCTATCTATCTATTTACTTATTTACATTTTTTTTAATTTTCTTTTAGGTGCTAGAAAGCATTTGGAAATCTTACCAGCATTTTTAACTCAGTGAGAGCAAGAAATATTCTTAAAAGTCTTCTTATGTATCCAGTCATGACTGCATGTTAAAGTTCTTTAAATAAAACTGGAGATATTGCAAGAAATCTCTATAGTGAACTTTGCTTTTTGCCTCCACTGGTCAAGAAAGCTGAAACAACGTCATGCAATGAGCCATGAATATAACAGAATTCTGGTTTTCACCCCTCTCTGTCTACTGTCAGAGTAATTGCACAGAGATTTTTTGAATTATTTTTAAAAATAATAACAGCACTATTATATTTCTATAACTTTAGCTATACTTTTTAAAAAACAGCATTAAGGATTTGTCTATGAACAAAGAATTCTTCTTACGTAGACTAAAGTTTTGGTGTGAGCCAAGGTGAGTAAATGAAATCACAGTCCTGGGACTTAAGAAAGAGCACTGCACCAGCTATTTAGCTTCCACAGGTTTTTAGTCATTGAGCTCAAAGAGGCTGGACAATACCCACACAGAAATTAAAATGGAACATCATTTGAACTTACTGCTCAGAAGGTTTAGTCAGTTAAGTGAAATACAGATCATCAGTAATGACGATTAAAGTAAGAGGATAGCAGGCATCTACACTGGCAGAGATCACCTCTCATGTGCCCACTGAAGTAGTAGGTAAACCAGTTACCATACTATAGTTGTTAAATTGCACTACAGTTATACCTAGCTTTGCTTCACAGGAGGCACATGAAGGAGAAGGATGGGGAGGGAATGACAGTTTCTCATTTCTGCAGCCATTTAATTTACAAGAGAATAAATGCTATTAAAATGATTCACAGGAAACCCTTAAGAAAGCGGCATGAATAAATTCAATTCATGTCAGATGAAAGACTCAAATCTCACAGGCCTGGTAATAAGATACAGTGCTTTCTACAGCTAAACAAAACCGCTGTTCTGAAGCTATCATAACCAAATTAATAAACACTGTGACTAGAAATTTAAGATAAGTAAATGAGGATTTAATGATAACCTTAGGTGTAACAGTAGAGCCAGTGGTTGCACCAAGTCAGTATGACAGTAAAAAGTCAGTTTTAACAGAGTAAGATTGGAGAACATCACAGGCATAGCCAAGTTCAGTTCCTGCAGTGAAAAAACACTGTAAAGAAGGCTGAGCCTAGATGACTGTCTATAGGATCTCTATTCTGTGTGCCATTGTAGAACCCACAGCACCTCCAAACAGCCCAGAAAAAAAGTTATAGCCAAATGAGAAACATCCTCTATAAAGAAACATAGGAACTGAGCAGAAACAACAGGTCTCAAAAACCTGTTTCCTGATCTGCAAGGGACCCATTTTGGTTACTTCTCTATCCCAAACCTGATAGTTGGTTAAATCCTGACCATAATCATTGATCACATCAGGCAGACACCAGATAAAGATTACTATCGATAATCACACCTTATCTATATTTACATTATTTTCACTCTAGTGCTTCATAAAATCACAGAATGGTCTAGGTTGGAAGGGACCTTCAAAAGCCATCTAGTCCCAACCTCCCTGCAATAAGCAGGGATATCTCCGACTAGATCAGGTTGCTCAGAACCGCATCCAGCCTGGGCCAGCTCATGGGTTTTCTCTGCTCAACCCACACACCCATCCCTTGCCAGGGGGTGCTGGTTGAGCTTCTCCACTGTAAAGATACTTCTCTCTGGCTCGTGATGTGATTGCTCATGTCTTTCCCAAGGAAGTTCAGCAAAAGAGAGAAGCAATGTCTGTAAGCACACAGACGTCTGGCTGGGCTCTGAAAAACATAGGTACAGATGGACAAAGGCAGGGCAGGCTGTCACCACAGTGGGCTCCTGCTGAGCGCTCCCCATGGACAAAACCACAGGGCCCAAAACCATGACTGTGACTGGGCAGGTCTCACGGGGTTTGCTGTCTCCCAGCACTAACAGACCTCCTGTTGTGAGT
>NW_026901874.1:0-62926 GCF_033783945.1 Neopsephotus bourkii | reverse complement strand
TCAACTTGTCGTGGTTTAACCCACAGCCAGACAGCTTGTTACCCACTCCCCCCCTTCTTGCCCTCCCCCTACTCCTGGAGGGACGGAGAGGAGAATCAAAAAGAAATGCAACTCCCACGGGTTGAGATAAGAACAGTTTAGTAACTAAGGTATAACACAAATCACTACTGCTACCACCAATAATAGTAATGATAAAGGAAATAACAAGGGAAGAGAATACAACACCCCATCACCAGCCAACCGATAACTTGCCCCCCCACAGCCCGATCAAGCACCGACTCATACCTCCTCCAACCCTGCAGTCCACCCAGCCCTTCTGGCTAACTCCCAGTTACATCCTGGGCATGACGTGCTGTGGTATGGAATACTTCTTTGGTCAGTTTGGGTCAGGTGTCCTGTCTCTGCTTCCTCCCAGCTTCCCTCCTCCCTGGCAGAGCATGAGGCTCACAAAGTCCTTGGCCAAACCAAAACATCATTGTTTTTCAGCTTTGTTCCCAGCTGAAAGTCAAAACACAGCACTGCACCAGCTACCAAGAAAGAGAAAAATGACTGCCACTGCTAAACCCAGGACACAACTATAACGATTTATCTTGTGAGAATTCTCAGTATGTTCTCTAGCTGCACTCTCTTCACATATTTTTCTCTATGTACCCTGCACCTCAGTAATTTTCCATTGCTACTGTTACAAAGCCATCAAACTTAACACTACTTAAAGCTACTTCTAAAGATTTCTATATGCCATTTTGTAATTTCGTGCCCCCCCTTGTCTCAACTCACAGTCAGCTCCTGTAGCTGAGGCATTGGGTTCCTCCGCTCGTCTGTCCAGCTCATGGCAAGGCTTGACAAACTTTGCAGGCAGTCGACATGGACCTGTAGGCAGGAGGACACAAATATACCCCCTCCTCCAGGTTATCAGTTCTTGAGAAGTACACAGGTTAAACTGCACACTGTTAACAGTCAAAGAGTTTGCTGCTTCATTGCTCTTTTTTTTTTTTCTTTTTTTTTTCTCTGCCACCCTGATGCTGCTTAGGAGACGGCTCATAAAGCTTGTGGTTGCACTACCCCTCTCGCTTTTTCAGTTAGCAGTTCTTGTTTCAACCAATCTATCTGTTCCTCCAAGTCTTGGATTCACCCCCAGGTTACTTTGAACATACTAAGCAAGGCTCCTACCATGCACCCGCTGGGTTGCAGGTGCTCTTTAGGCTTTGTTTGTAGCATCTCTACAAACTGCCTCAATACTTGAATAGATTGAGAGGGCTTTTTGTGGTTTTTTTGGTTTTTTTTTTGTGGGTTTTTGTTTGTTTGTTTGTTTGTTTTTTGGTTGTTTTTTTTTTTTTTTTTTTTCCCTCACTTCTCAGCTCTGGTGTCCATCCTGGCCGTTCCGCTGGTGGAGCACTGGGAGCTGATTCGGAGGGCAACTTTTTTTTGAACATGGGTACTGAACTCTTATCAGATAACTTTTTTCTTTTTTTTTTTTCCCAAAGTTGCTCACCCTGCTTTGCATGGCTGCAAACGCCGGCCTGCTCCGCAGCAGCTATAAACGCCTGCTCGGCAGCAGCTACAGCTGCCTGCCTGCTTCAGCAGCAACCATAAATCCCTGCCGGCAACCGCACTTTTGCATTAACCCCTTCTTGCCCGAAATGTTAAACTGCTACCCATTAAAAACTTTTACATGAACCTGACAACAAAAAATACACAGAACACCATCTGCCCTCATCACACACGCGCGCGCGCGCACACACACACGTATGGGATCCCACAAGCACACTCCGCACAACTACAATATTTGAAGCACAAAATCCAGACAATCATTACTCCCACTACACAGTCCCATGTACAGAACGTGGCACAAGGACCCTGTGAAGACTATCAGGAAACCAGCTCCGAGAAGCATCATCGCAGTGCGAGGTGGCAGGCTCAACCTTAGCGGGCATCCCCACAGAGGCTCCGTTCCGAGGCGTCTACCTCCCAATCCTGGTCCTGCCGGATCGAACCCAGCCGACGTCCCTGCGGCTCCACGTTTTCCACTTTCTTTGGTGCCATGCGCTTTAATTCCTTCAGTTTCAACATGAAAAATAGGGGGGGCCCCACGTTGGGTGCCATTTGCCGCAGAATATATATGGACTCAGTCAGAGATCAATATGATCAGACAAAAGCCGTTTATTGCAAAGCCTTAACTCCTTATATACTATTTCTTACATGCACTTACAGTGATTTGGCATATTATGATTGGATACATGTCTTGAAGACCCTTAGTGACTAACATATAATTGATTAAGCACAGGTGTGAAAACTTGACCTCAAAAGCTTGCCAACAGTCCACAGTTCTCGTAACTCGGTGAATTCCATCTTCTTATCTTGCTATCTTAAGCTTCCTCGGGCCTCTCATGGCCTTGCTGTATCTTTTGGGATTATTCAGAGTTCATGTACCAATTATCCATTCTCCCGTGAGAACACTGCCTCCACACATACCACAGCATGTCATGCCCCCTATATAAACTGGGGGGAGTTACCTGGAAGGCCCAGATCACTGCTCGGGTTGGGCTGGGTATGGATCGGCAGGTGGTGAGCGATTGTATTCTCTTCCCTTGTTATTTCCCTTATCATTATTATTATTGGTGGTAGCTGCAGTGGTTTGTGTCGCACCTTAGTTACTGGACTGTTCTTATCTCAACATGTGGGAGTTACATTCTTTCGATTCTCCTCCCTATCCCTCCGGGAGCGGGGGGAGGAAAAAAGGGGAGGGGAGTGAGCGGCTGCATGGTTCTGAGTTACCATCTGGTCTTAAACCACGACAAATACGCACAGTTTATTAAACAAGGACACTAAAGCCAATAAGGACACTAAAAGCAAGCACACTAATGAGAATGAGGTAAATATCTTTATATAGTAAATAAGTACAATAAAGCAAATCACAGATATGCAAGTACAAAGTTAGCAATGCATCAAATCATTACTGTATAGAGGGAACAGATATTAAGAAGACATACATTACTAATTACCACTGAATCATAATCCAGGCCCACACTTCCAGCTGGGAAGCCCCGTCGCAGCTGATGCCAGGAGTCTCAGGTAATTGGGAAAATTCCTATGCAGTGCGTCCACCCATAGGTAAGGCTTCTGACATGGCCACAAGAGGGTCCCGCTTTTATACCCTTATCAAAACAACCGGCTTTATGCCAGATCTCTAATTGTTTACTCTTGGGGCTGTGCAGTTTCTCATAATCTCACCGCTGTCCACTCTGAGAGCATTGGCCAGGTGCCCCAGTGCAGCCAAGTATGAAGGTCATAGAACAGCTGCACACCTGTGTTTTCCTGCCTCTTTACAACAGTCATGATGAACACAAACTTATATACTCTGCTGAATACACTGTGGCAAACAACATCCTTTGTTATGGTTCTCAGTCATGAGAGGGAATCAACTCCCAGCCGGATTCCCATCCATTACAGGTCCAATTGCCCTTCTGTCATTCTGGCCCTGTTTGTTTTGGAGCCAGCAAGCTGTGGAGCTTTTGCTGCCCTGTGAATGCAAGGCTGGGGAAAATCATGCCTGCCCTAGGATGGGCAGGCAATGAGATGCAGAATTGGGCCTGTCACCAACAGACAGTGCTCCAGCACCAGTGCCCTGAACCCAAGCCAGCCCAATAGCCCCTTGCTCTGTCCATGGATCCACAGCACATGGTCCCACACCCGGGGAGCAGCTCTGCCTGGCAGACATCTTTGCCTCAGCACAAGGACATTTCCATGGCCACCAAGGTCACCCTTTCCCTGCTTTCTATGCTCTGCTGGTTTCTGAGAGATGCCTCCTGGGCATTTTTGGAAATAGGCCCTTAGGATTATGTCTCATCAACTGCTAATGCTCCTTGTTTCTCCCCTTTTTGAACAGCTTGACCACCAAAGGTCCAGGGCTGAATGAGGCAGGGCCAGCAACCACATGCTCCAAACAATGTCTTTAAGGGCACCAATACAAACATCATGTGCGCAACCAAGGCTAAATCTACCTCTGGCTCCTCTGCACATCATCACTGGAACACACATGCCTCGGGGTGGAACCTACTGCACTGCTCAACTGCCAAGGTGAGCAGCCAGCACATCTGCCCTGGGCAGCTTCTTCTTGTGCCCCCACAGTAGCCCCATGTGCATGCATATTGGCCATGCATTTAACCCTGACCTGCCCCAAAGCTTGGATTCAGACCTCTGCTTCCCTTGCTGCTCATCTCAGTGTTCCCTCTCTGCTGGTGGCGGCTGTGTGCAGAGGGATGGCATCATGTGGTGCTTCCCAAGCTTTGGGCAAAGGCAGCTGGGATAGCACTGGCCACTGTCACTGCCTCCTCTGCCTGACTTTCAAGTGTATTGAGGCCCCCTCAATGGGATCCTTTGGGCTGGTACAGGAGGAAACCTGCAGCAAAGGGTGGCTGGCAGGGGACAGTTGAGTGAGATCTGCTGGGTCCAGTAGAGACCATCCTCCTGTTGTTACCATAAAAGTCAGTCAGAGAACCTCTCTAAGACTCAACTTTGAGTTTCAGAAAGCAGCATTCTTTATTTCAGTGATGGGCGCACATGCAAATAGCTTTGCAAAGGTGAGCATGCCCAGTACTTGCCGACAGCAGCTCTATATTTAGCGTACTCATGCATATTCTTAGCTTTTCCAGAAACTAATAATATTTGCACCCTAATTACACATGTGCTTTCTTGCTGAGTGGGGGTCTCTGGTGGTCACCGATAGTCTTCCTCAGTGTGTTTACTGAATGACCTCAGTGTTTGCGCACACTCGAAGGTCCTAGTGCTGAGTTAGCAGTTGGCATGTCCTTGCTTCTGTTCTGTTCCACTCTTGCTCCACATTGGGCACCACTCTGCTATCTTGAAGGCTGGCATCCTTGGTCTTATTTACTGTCTTCCTAGCTGTTATCAGTCCAGTGATGTTCCATCCCCCATCAGCTGAACATTCCTTTCTCTCTACGTGTTAGTAAGTTAGAACAGTTTAGTCTATTCTACTATGTTAAAGGTGCACACACTATTGTTAGTTTAAAATTTAAGCCTACACTGTAGCTGGAGGCCACCTTGTCCCTCTGCACAGTGGACAGCCATAAGCTGCATGTTTGTCTTCACCATCCACAGCCACCTCACTTGAAGTTCGCCTGAGGAAGGAAGCAATTTCCTGGGGAACTGGCTTGTGCTAGGCAGTGATGTTCTAAGGGTACTGCTGTAGTTGAAATAATTAAACTGCTCCCAGTGTAGACATGGTTAAACTGAGGTATGTCTTTTAGCCTGGTTTCCTATGGAAACAAGCCTTATACAATCCTGCTGTCTGTCATCTTTTCTCCCCCTCTTCCCCCCTAGTAGTTTTTGCACTGGTTGGTCAATTTCAACCAAATGTGACAGAAGTCTCCAGGCTGTCAAGTTTCTACAGATTTCATGGAAATAGGTGTTTGCATGGAGCAGAGGGACTCTGCTGGAGCCTGTCTCACAGGGAAGGGCAACAGTGAGGGTTTGACTCACACTGGTCACTAGAGAATCCCAGCATGGAGGAAAGCTTTGAAATGCCTCTGCCATGGGAACAGATGGAGTTGGAGTCTGCACCAGTATAAAACGCTGCTTTGCAAACACAGGCAGATCAAACTCAGGAGTAGTTTATTTTGTCTATGGGCCTGCTCCATTCCTCTGCTGGAAGTCCTCCTCCCAGGGCAGGGGGACTGAGCTGTGGTAGGAGAAACAACCCAAAACACTGCTTTTCATAGCCTGGTTTAATAAAACAGCCTTAAATGAGTACTGTTAAAAATACTCTGGCTGCAAGGTCTGGTGTTTCAGAAGCTACCCCTTCTGGGAGAGGCAGATGTTTGGAGGCCATAATAGCTTCAGTTCACATTTAATCCATGCATGTTTGGAGTCAACACCCTTGGAGAGACAGATCAGGTGACTGGGAGATAGTTGTAGCAATGCAAGCTTAATCCTGGTGCTTGGAGGATATGCTGCTGATTGCCTGTGGCTTCAGCAGTGCTGGGGGCTGGGGTCAGGAAGGGAGTCATCAGAGTTTCTCTGGTTGTGAACAGTTAGCTCCAGTGCAGTACTGGCTGTGTGCTGGAGTGGCGTTTGACTTGCCAGATGCAAGAGCTTGGTCTTGGAATCAGTTGCCGGGCAAAAGCTGAGCTCCAGTGATACGATTTTGGGTAGTAGACAGCATTTGCAGTTATGGCTGGAGCAATGGTGTGGGACAACACGTGGGTAGGAGGTGGCCTGTGGCTGGGTAGGCTGGTGGGTGAAAGCTGGGGCAGGGGAAGGTCTGCTGGTCTAAAATGGGAAAATCCTCCATTCCCCTGCATTGCTCCCTGAGGAAACTTCCAGGCAATAGCTTTTCCTCTAAGCTGACATTTTCCTCTAAGCTGACATTTAGCCTGTGGCATTTATCCATCCCCACTTCTTCCCTATTTACATAGTGGCAGAACACCTCATCCTGAGCACTGTCTGTAGGCGGGGAGAGCGCTGTGAGAACGCACTTCTTCCTCCCTGCCATGAGTAAGGCTTCCCGTGCTCCCACCCTGTCCAGGGCTCATACCAGCATGGAGGCACTATAGCCTTGTGCAGACAACCCAGCCTGAGCTCTGTGCTACTGCAGCTAAGCAGGAAAACATGCAAACAGCGAGCAGCTTTGAACTTGCCCTCTTTGCTGAGACAGCGTTTGCTGGAGTGTTTTCCCTCAGTGATGTTGGGGATGATCTGCAGGCATTTCATTGGAGAAAACAACAACCAAAAAAAAAAACCAACAAAAAAAACCCAACAGCAAAACTTCTCTCCTTTTTTTCCAAAAGGTGATGATTCTGTCTGTTTGTGTCTTTTAATAAGCGAGTTGTGGGTAGGGGTAGATTCTTGGTGGAGATCACGCAAGGTATCATTTTCCTGTCCTGAAAAAGGTGGAAACACGAGGAAGTGACTGGAAGACAGCATCTTCCGCCCCAGTGGGTGTGTTGGCTGCTATGAAAGGAGAAAGGGAAATCTCAGAGGGATATCTTCCCCTACCCACCTGATGCAAAAGGCCCATGAGATAACTTGAAGTACAATGGAGAAGGTATTTCAAAGTGAGCTTCGGGTCCTCCTGGCTGTCCTAGGCATGGTTTGATCTCCCACTCCAGTGCAGGTGCTGCAGCAGAGAGGCTGGACAAGCAAAGTAACCAAATTACGCCTTCTAATTCCATCTTGGCCTTCTGGTAAGATGAGTGCATGTGGGTGATGCAAGGGTAGTGTTTGACCCTGTGCTGACATAAATGAAATTAGTCGCTAATGAAGCATCTTCCTCTCAGGTTCAGAAATCATAGAATCCTCAACTGGTTTGTGTTGGAAGGGACCTTGAAGCTCATCCAGTTCCAACCCCCTGCCACGGGCAAGGACCCCTTCCACTAGAGCAGGTTGCTTCAAGCCCCTGTGTCCAACCTGGCCTTGAACACTGCCAGGGATGGGGCAGCCACAGCTTCTCTGGGCACCCTGTGCCAGCGCCTCAGCACCCTCACAGGGAAGAACCTCTTCCCTCTGGGAGGTTAAAGCCATTCCCCTTATCCTGTCACTTCCAGTTTCTATACCCCTGCTGCTTCTCCCTGTCTGTCTAACCTCCTACCGGCTCCAGCTGTGTCTGCGTCCTGCCCCGGGCTGTTGGTCACCCCTTCCCCAGCTCTAACTGACAGCTGGTGGCCTTGCTACCGTTTTCCACAGTGGTGTTATGAGGTGCTGAGGCTCCCTGTGTCAGCATTGGTGTTATTTTTGGCACTCCGCTTCAGGCTGAGATTCTCATATTTTGGCTTGAAAGTCTAGCTCCTGCCTTTTAACTTGGAAGAGGAGAAGGGCAGGATTCAAATCTGAAGGTTTCAGTCACCTGAAAGAGCCTAGAAAGACAGCATATTTTATCACTTAAACACCATATTTCCCACTATATAAAAAGCTTCTGTTCCTTCTCCCATCTGCTTGTACATTCCTGTGAGGGGTCTGAAACCAGGGATTGCCTTGGATTTGCCTGCGACGGACTGTGAGTTGCCCCATTGACACTCTGCAGCCCTCATTGAAGTGGGAGGCTGCAGCAGAGGGGAGGTGGTGAGCACAAGCTGTTGAGTTCTTCTGGCTCCTTGTCCTTCACATCTGATAACGTATGTCACTTTGGTAAGGTGCCTTGTACCTATTTGCTCTTCCCTGTTGCTCCCCCCCTCATATAGCAGACTCCATGCTAAATGGTGAATGTTGTAGAAAGCAAAATGTCTGGAGAGGAAGGTTTTCATCATCAAACCTCAGAGATAGAGCAATGGCTTTACCAGTCCCTGTAGGATGGCTCTGCAGTGGTACCAATGGTGCAGGAGGGGATGTTCCAGCTCTGCAGTGAAGGGCTGCTAGACACAGTGACTTGCAACCAGTGATGCCCACACCGGTCACTAACCAAGGCTCACCTAGCTGCTCTAAGCTGCCTTTTCTTCCAAGCAGGCACAGAGCTAGTGCTGTCCTGGGAGTGGATGCCCTGCCTTGGGAGCAGCTGGTCTGTGTCAGTCTGTGTAGGGTGATGGCCAGAAAAAAGCTTACTTTGCAGAGGGAGTTCCTGGGTCTGTGATGTTTCAAATGTCTGTAGGCTTTAAAACTGATCATGGTATATAGATGCTATGCAGTTGGGTGTATGCTCTTGGGCTGGTTGCATGCAGTTAGGTGTAGCAGTGTCTGAGCTTATGAGAAATCTTAGTGTTGGAGACTCTCAGGTTGTTGTTCCATTGGAATGAAGTACTTGTTGAGAAATGGTTTGGGATTAAGGAGTAAAGAACTGGTTTGTGCTGGTAAACAAAAGCTGAGATATGAGGTACGCCATGCTTGTCCTGTGGCTCTAGATGCATAACACAGAATGAGTGTGCTGAGATTTCCACAGAGGAGTCTAGGATGCTTTTAACCACAGTTACTGGAGTCACAATTATGTTTGTCTGGAGTGGTTTGATTTTCCTCTGATGAGTGGAAAGCTTTCACTGATGAGTCCTAGTTCATGCTAAAGATGTTCCATGGTAAGGGTGGGAGCAGGAGAGGAGGGGAGGTGATATGATCCAGTCAAAAATGGTGGCAGAAATCGATGTTAATTTCTGAAAGAACTCTCACTTCTAATTTCTTTTGTCTATTTAAGCCAGTGAAAAAAAAGAAGATAAAACGCGAGGTTAAGATTCTGGAGAATCTACGTGGTGGCACCAACATCATTAATCTGGTTGACACTGTCAAGGATCCAGTGGTAGGTGCCCATGTATTGCCTTCCCACCAGCTGCAAGCACGAGAAGCTGCCCCTTGGCTCCAGCTCTCAGCTTGGGTTAGGTGCTGCCTGTGCCTTTGTGCAGCCGGGGGTGAGCGGTGTCCAGCTCATCAGGGTCTCCTGAGGTGGGTTGGTTTGCATGGGCTCATGTTCCTCTCCACGTTCCCCAGATTCTTTTACACCCCTTATGTGAGTTTTCCATGACGGCAGAAGTTTTGTAGCCCTATAAATGTTCTGTAAGAAAGCAGAGCCTGTGGCCTTCCAACTTCTGTCTGGCATCTGGAAATATCCCCTTGGGCAATTGGATATTAAGCACTTTTCATCCTTCTGGTTGCTGTCCTGCCCAGTGACTAGAGGTCATAGAATCATAGAATAGTTAGGGTTGGAAAGGACCTTAAGATCATCGAGTTCCAACCCCCCTGCCATGGGCAGGGACACCTCGCTCTAAACCATATTACCCAAGGCCTCATCCAACCTGGCCTTGAACACTGCCAGGGATGAAGCATTCACAGCCTCCCTGGACAACCTATTCCAGTGCCTCACCACCCTAACAGGAAAGAATTTCCTCCTTATATCCAATCTAAACTTCCCCTGTTTAAGTTTTAACCCATTACCCCTTGTCCTACCACCACAGTCCCTAATGAAGAGTCCATCCCCAGCATCCCTATATGCCCCCTTCAGATACTGGAAGGCTGCAATGAGGTCTCCACGCAGCCTTCTCTTCTCCAGGCTGAACAGCCCCAATTTTCTCAGCCTGTCTTCATATGGGAGGTGCTCCAGTCCCCTGATCATTCTCGTGGCCCTCCTCTGGACTTGTTCCAACAGATCCATGTCCTTTTTATGTTGAGGACACCAGAACTGCACACAATACTCCAAGTGAGGTCTCACAAGAGCAGAATAGAGGGGCAGGATCACTTCCTTTGACCTGCTGGTCACACTCCTTTTGATGCAGCCTAGGATACGGTTGGCTTTCTGGGCTGCAAGCGCACACTGCTGGCTCATGTTCATTTTCTCATCGACCAGCACCCCCAAGTCCTTCTCCGCAGGGCTGCTCTGAATCTCTTCTCTGTCCAGCCTGTAGCTGTGTCTGGGATTGCTACGACCCAGGCAGTTTTAAACCATGACTTTCTTTCTCTTTTGCAGTCAAAGACCCCTGCTCTGGTGTTTGAATACATCAACAACACAGATTTTAAGGTGAGTCTGCCTGAGTGTGGTGGGGGAACCCATTTCTGTTGAGTGCTGTGATCTTGGGCTGCCAGTTACTCCTTGAGAACTGTGGGGGGAGTTTGGAGTTTTCACCTATTTCAGCTTCACCTTCCTTTCTCCCTGTAAATTAGAAATCTGTAATCAGGCTCTAGATGAGAAGAAATAGAAAGTTGAATCTCCTCCCAACTTGGAGGAGTAAGTTCAACAAGTTAGATATTTTTACTCCCCTCTCAATTTAGTAATTGATTGATTGATTGATGGCTTGGCTTTGCGAGCGAAGATTTGGGAAGGGCTTTAACCACGCTTGCTACAAGCACGATGACCAAGGGCAAGTGGGATATGCAAATCTGTGAAAAAGGGTGCTGAGGCAATCAGGAGGTGTCCGATGACGACACTCAACTCCTGAGCTGACTCGAGCTGTCCATGCGCTGCCCACATGCAACGTTGGATCTTGCAGCTTCCCATGCACCTTGTCACCTACCGTTTTGACCCTCGCTCGTCTATACAGACAAGTGAGAACAAGCCCTTCCTGTGCTATATATTCAGCCCAAATTAATCCCTTTGCTGTGGTTCTTTATTTACAGCAGTGCAGTTAATGGAGTAGGTGACACCAGTTTGTGCTGGAATCTTTCAGACCTGGGGACTGTGGGGTGCAGAGGCTGGAGAGAACATCTCCCACTGCCCATGGGCCTGGTAGCAGGGGACTGAGCAGCCTTGAATACATCTGAAGAGCTTTTCTGCTTGCCTGAGCCTGCAGCATATTACATGGCTCTTCAGATTTCTGGGGAGCTCTAAGGGGTATTATTCCCTCCCAAAATGAAGTGGGTCCTTCTCTGAGTGTAGCTACCACTGCCTGTGTGACTGAAATGCTTCTGGCTGACAGCAGTGAGCTGAACCACACAAGAAATATCTAATTAGCAGCTACACCTATTTTAACATTATCTTTGCTTCCCCCATGCAAGTGGAGTGGTAAGTAGTAACTTGAGGCTGATGACCAACGGGGACTCTGAACTGCAAAATGCAGGGCTAGGTGTCCATGGTAGGTCAGCTGTCCCAGACATGCTGTTGCATTAGAAACAGCTCTATGGGTTTGCAGCAGATCATTTCTAGGCTTTTAGGAGCAAGCCTGGCTCCTCAAGGAATCCCAGATTCACAGCTGTGCAAGTCCAAGACAGAAAGTATTGATGCTTCTGATGTTGATTGGTACAAATCAGGAATAACTTGTCTTGGGAATGCAGGCATGTTCCCCAGGGCAGACAGTATGGCCGTTCATGCTCAGAGCTTATTTGTAACCTCAATTTCACTAGCTACATATGGGACGTGTGGGTTATTGGAGCTACACTCCCATGGGATCCGCTGCCTCTTTTGGGTAGGTTCCTGGGGCTACAGCTAACTGGCAGATTACTGAGTGTAATTACAGATTACAGAGGGTACCTGTGGATGTCTTCCATAGAGGCTCCCAAGCTGTCTCTTCCCGTGCTCCATCCATCACCAGCTTTCCTCCACCACAGGTCTTTGTGGCACCATCAGCACAGAGGTACCTTCAGTGGGGTTAGGGGTCCCAGCTCATGTCTGCCAGGTTGAGGTGGCACTGTGGTCCTTGCAACAGGAACTTTGGGGAGAAACAGGGCCTTGCTGGAGCATTTTTGTCAGTTTTATGGCTTTTATCCTCTTTTTTCATGAAATCTCTGCAGGTTTCTTCTGGAGGTAGGGGAAATGAAAAGTCCCAGGGCCTTGTGTTCTGCCACCTCCCCTCTGCCCGCAGTAGCCTTGCTGGGTTCAGCAGTTCTGGCCCCTCCACTTGCAGCATGACTGCTGAGGCAGCTCCAGTGCTGGTGGTCCTAGCTGGAAGAGCACCACATGGCTCTCAATCTGGTCTTGTTCAAGAGAGGTGACTCTTGAGGGGGGGAATGCTGCTGGGAGCTGAGCTTCCACTGGAGCTTTGCTCTGGAGCCCCAGCAGCATCCCCATCTCTGTGACCTTTTCTCCATCCACATGCTCCACTCTCTACCACATGACGCTGAAAGTGCCATAAGGCTGCCTGTGGAATAGGCTTGTGACCCTGGCAGTCCCTGCCCAGGCCCAGCTGCTCCTTGCCTCAGTTTCCCTACCAACAAATCCCATAAGAAGACCTCCCACATGGAGGTGCTTCCAGCTTGCATTGGTGCTCGTTGCAGGTAGAGAGTGTAAAACCCCATCCCCACCCCTTCACATGACCCTTCAGCTCCAGGCTTCCCTGTCACTACATAGGGTTACCTGGATCTGTCCCAGGGCCTGGGACCACAGGTCCCTGACTGTCCACTCTGCTCTGGATATGGAGATGTGAGGAAAGAAAGGCTCCAGCCAGAGGATAAAAAGGAGCTTCTACTTTTGCACCAGTGATGACAGTTCCATACGCTGCTGCTGGCATTGGCCATGCCATGGAAAATTACCCGGCTCTGCTGGTGCAGGAGTCAGTCCGTGCATGGGGGAAGGAGGGGGTACAAAATGGGGATGGCTGGGGTGTGTGCTTGGGAAACACACCAAATGGCTGGGGTGGAGGGATCCAGCACCCAGCCAGGAGGCTTAAAATAGCATCTCCTGATGCCTGTTTGGCCCCTGTGGTCACCATGGGCTGTGGATGAGGGGGTGAATAGCCCTGGGATGGCAAACTCTTTTTCATCCCACCAGCCCACAGTGGTGGGGCAGAGGCTTGGGTCTGGTGAGCAGCACTGTGCTTCTGGCAGCCATTTGTGACCTAATTTACCCCGCAGCATCCAACTGCTTCCTCCTGCTTCTGGCTCTCATCCCTTTGGAGCTGGTGGCTCCCAGGCTGCTCGGGCTTTCCAGGAGCCTGGCCAGGAGTCCCTGTGCTGCTGGGGAAGCTGGTGTCTGGCTGGTGGAACCCCAGCCCTGAGTAGAAGGGGAGGATGGTGCAGAGCTCTGCTGGTCCCCTCAGACCCACTTGCTTTGGTGGGCTGAGTTCAGGGTATTGCCTGATGGCCAGCCTTGAGCCTGTGTCCATCACCACCCAACTGCTTTGGTATGTGGTGGGAATCTGGCCCCAGCCCCATAGCAAAGCCCAGTTGAGAGAGACCAAGGGGGTTGGCTGTGGCAGCACTTGATGCTGTGGAGCATCCCCTGTGTTTGACATATCCCCAACATGATCGTCCCTCTGGCACAAGGGACGGGACATCCCTCAGACACCTGTAGCCCAACTTCTGCATCATCACCCACATCTCTGTGCAAGAGGGCTCTTCAGGTCCTTGGGAAGTGCTGGTGCCACAGCATCAGGGTACATGACTAAATGCCAGGAGATGACACAAATCTGCAGGCAGCACCCCCAAACCCCTAGCAAGGTCCTGGGGAGTCCCTGTCCAGGGCTATTACCTCCCTGATGCCATCTCTGGAGCCAGACCTTTGACTGGCTTCGTGTTTCATGGCTGAGCTAAAGCACGGGGAAAGCCATGTGGAAAACGCCACGTTGACCCACATTAAAAGTGCAATGAAAAATAACGTAGAAAATTCTGTGCTGTAGAACTCCTTTGCTTCCCTTTAATCACACAGTTCAGGGTGCAAAAGGCTCCATGTGAAGGTGGTTTCTGAACCCCCACATGGGGTGACACCCCAGTCCTTCCAGCTTAGAGTACACAGAGATTTTGCTCTTCCAAAATCCTAATTAATCATGCGATTATCTCAGGCACAGGGCTCTGCTCCTTTGGCAAGGCAGCCTTCTAAAAGCTGTCATTTGATAAAGTCGGACTTCATGTGGAGAAGTGTCCTGGGTTCAGTAGTAGCAGTCATTTTGTTCCTTCTTAGTAGCTGGTGCAGTGCTGTGGTTTTGACTTTAGTCTGAGAACGATGATAACAGCGATGATGTTTTCAGTTGTTGCTAAGGAATGTTTACTCTGATCAAGGACTTTTAGTCTCATGCTCTGCCAGGGAGAAGGGGAAGTCGGGAGGAAGAAGAGACAGGACGCCTGATCCAAACTAGCCAAAGGGGTATTCCATACCACAACATGTCATGTCCAGTATAGAAACTGGGGGCAGTTACCTGGAAGGCCCAGGTCGCTGCTCGGGTCGGGCTGGGTCTCAGCGGGTGGTGAGCGGTTGTATTCTCTCTCCTTGTTATTTCCCTTATCATTATTATTGGTGGCAGCAGCAGTGGTTTGTGTTATACCTTAGTTACTGGACTGTTCTTATCTCAACCCGTGAGAGTTACATTCTTTCAATTCTCCTCCCCATCTCTCCAGCAGTGGGGGGGGGGGGGGAAGGCGGGGCAGAGGGAAGAAGAGGGAGAGTAAGTGGCTGCATGCTTCTGAGTTACTGGCTGGGCTTAAACTATGACAAGAAGATAAATCCCCAGTGTGAAGAATCATTTATTCCCACAGAAATCCCTGGCATTTGGAGGAGGAGGAGGTTTAAATTTGCACAGCATCAGTAAGATTTTAATCCAACCCTGTCTAATCCCTCACCAATTCAGAGGAAACCCCTTGGCTGATGGACACACAGAAGGGTAGCCCTGAAGGCAGGGAAGATCTGAGCCCATTGAAGTGTTGGGCTGGCTCCTAGTTGAGAGATTCAAGGCTCCCTGTGCTCCCTGACATCTCTCTGAGCTGGGAAGATGAACAGAGACTGGATACAGAGCTCCTGGTGACTCAGTGGGAGAGGCTGAAGTCAGCTGAAAACTGGCTGCCATCCAAAACGCCTGGGACAAGCTGTTTAAACAGATGTAACAGGGATGGAGATGGATATCTGTATCAGCAGATGCTCCTCCAGCCCCTCAGAAGGTGTTTGTAGGATGAGCTGCCCGTGGCCATTCTCAAGGCACCCCGTGGCCCAGCAGTGAAAGGTGCTGTGAAGCACAGAGCTGTGTTGGCCACTGCAGTTGGCCAAGGGGTAATGAGGTTGAGGTCTGGAGTACCTGTGGGCACCTGCTGCCATCCTGGGAATTTAAGGTTGGGGGCAAACCTGGATGTCTGGATGAGGGTGGTGCTAACAAGACCCTGGTTCAACCTCCCTTGTAATACCAGCACTGCTCCCATGGGTGGTGGTTACAAGGAATGCCAAGAAAACCCTTTCCAGGGCTAGCCTAGGTCCACTGCTGGCTGGTCCCCAGGACCTCCAGAGGTTGTCTCCAAGATCCCTACCCTCTTGCAGCATCTTGCATGGACCTTGCAGGATCTTGCAGTGTAGGAAAACTTGAGCTTCACACAACCTACAAGAAGCCTTGGAAAACCAACGTTGACAAATAAATAGCACTGAAAGGCAGGATGGAGCAGCAGCAAGCCCTGACTCATGCATTCTGCCTTTGCAAGGAAGATATGGAATGTTTTCCTTGGACTCCCCTGGAAGATATGCCCAGCAGGGAAGAGGAGCAAGTGCTAGCCTGGACACTAGACCACAGCCCTGCTCCTGGGAGCAGCCCCTGTGGGTTGATGGGGAAACATCCCATTGAAGGCAGGTGATGGGGTCCTCAGTGATTCTGCATGGGAATGTTTTGGGAAGGGCCAGTTCTGAATGGCGTGTCTTGTGCAGTTGCCCAAAGGAGATTGTGAATGCTCCATCCCTGGCAGTGTTCAAGGCCAGGTTGCACACAAGGGCTTGGAGCAAGCTGCTCTAGTGGAAGGTGTCCCTGCCCGTGGCAGGGGGTTGGAACTGAATGAGCTTTAAGGGCCCTTCCAACCCAAACCAGTCTGGGATTCTGTGATTCTGTGATTCTATGACCTTGGGAGTTGAGGCTGTTATATCCCCAACTGTGGAAAACATGAATTAAAGCAGTACTAAGAAAGTACAGAAGAAGGAACAGTGGCAGGATGGGCTTGCCCAGCATGGAGGCAAGTCGGAATTAGCCCTTGCTCTAGGGGCAGGCTGGTGCCCTCTGTCCTTGCTGGACAAGCTGTCCCAATTCAGAAAAAAGCCTTGCTTCATATCCTGCCACCTTGGGAGCCCCAGGCTCCTTTAGAAACTTGGGCACCCTTACAAGGGTGGTGGGCAAACCTCCTCAAACTGGCTGCCCTGCAGAGCTGGTGGCCCCTGACAATGCAGGATCATAGCCAGGACAGAGGGGGCAACCACCAGCATCCGTACCTCACACAGAAGATGAGGGTCCTGCATCTTCCCTACTGTGGGACCAGCACTCTCCAACCACCCCCACGGTGGTGTTCACAGCCACTGGTTTTGCCTGACCTAAATGGCCACCCCACAGCCTCCTGCTCTACCCCAAATAGCTGCCACCCCAGCATCAAATATGTGGGGGATCATCACTCCTCCAGTATGGCCTCCACTCCTGGGTGGTACTTCAGACACCATGGTTATCACCATCCTCACTCCCTGGCACCCCCCAGACCATCATGACCCTACTGTGGGGACCTTCATTGCACAGGTCCATCTTCTCCTGGCACCACCTGGGATCCTTGACCATGACCAACCTATGCTCAGGGGAACCTGCACCCCCCTGCTCCAGAGGACACCCAGGTGCCTTGTCATCCTTACTCTTGTTTCTGGGTGCTCTCAGCTCCTTTGTCCTACATGCCCCCACTCCCCAGACTCCCTAGATCTCTTGGCCATAATCATAGAATCATAGAATCACAGAATGGTTTGGGTTGGAAAGGACCTTAAGATCATCAAGTTCCAATCCCCCTGCCATGGGCAGGGACACCTCGCTCTAAACCATGTCACCCAAGGCTCTGCCCAGACTGACCTTGAACATTGCCAGGGATGGAGCATTCACAACTTCCTTGGGCGACCCATTCCAGTGCCTCACCACCCTCACAATAAAGAACTTCCTTATATCCAATCTAAACTTCCCCTGTTTAAGTTTGAACCTGTTACCCCTTGTCCTATCAGTACAGTCCCTAATGAAGAGTCCATCCCCAGCATCCCTATAGGCCCCCTTCAGATACTGGAAGGCTGCTATGAGGTCTCCACGCAGCCTTCTCTTCTCCAGGCTGAACAGCCCCAATTTTCTCAGCCTGTCTTCATATGGGAGGTGCTCCAGTCCCCTGATCATCCTCGTGGCCCTCCTCTGGACTTGTTCCAACAGTTCCATGTCCTTTCTATGTTGAGGACACCAGAGCTGCACACAATACTCCAGGCGAGGTCTCACGAGAGCAGAGCAGAGGGGCAGGATCACCTCCTTTGACCTGCTGGTCACACTCCTTTTGATGCAGCCCAGGATACGGTTGGCTTTCTGGGCTGCGAGCGCACGCTGAAGCCAGCTCATGCTCATTTTCTCATCGACCAGCACCCCCAAGTCCTTCTCCACGGGGCTGCTCTGAATCTGTTTGCTGTGCAACCTGTAGCTGTGAAATGACTCTGTTCTAGGTAACACAGATCCCTTCTTGTCCTGGAATCCTCCCTGGGCACCTTGATCATCACTATCCCCTGCTCTCAGGGACCCCACAGAACCCCCAGGCGTGCCTCCATACCTGAGTCTTGGGAATGCAGGCATGTTCCCCAGGGCAGACAGTATGGCCGTTCATGCTCAGAGCTTATTTGTAACCTCAATTTCACTAGCTACATATGGGACGTGTGGGTTATTGGAGCTACACTCCCATGGGATTCGCTGCCTCTTTTGGGTAGGTTCCTGGGGCTACAGCTAACTGGCAGATTACTGAGTGTAATTACAGATTACAGAGGGTACCTGTGGATGTCTTCCATAGAGGCTCCCAAGCTGTCTCTTCCCATGTTCTGAAGTGCCCTTGCCAAGCAGAAAACACATAGAATAGGTGAGATGACTTGTGTTGGATGTCTTGGCTTGCCATATACCTCTATACATGAAGTAGCTGTAGAGCACCCAGCTCCAGTCATTGCCCACTCTGCTCCACTGTCCTGATCTCCCTGAGCAGCCAAATTCTGCTGCAGTTAAGTGCCTGTGCCTCTCACTGGCAGATCGCCTTCAGGGTTCATGGGGGTTTCCCAGGGCAGCTTGTGTACAGCAGGTTGCTGACTGCTTTACAGTATTGTGGTTTTCTCTGTCCTGTTGGCAGTAGTTGCTCACAAGCTTAGTTGTCTCCAGTCCAGCAGTTTTTTTCCTTCAATGTTACTATTTTTTGTTTACTGTTAATATCTTCACCCCTTTGCCCATTCGGATGGCAGGACATTGTTTATGTCTGGGAACCTGGGAAAACAGCTGCTGGGTTTCCTTAGCTCTCCAGAAGCTATGGCTCTGTGGGGCCTAAGCAATGGCTGTGGATGATTCTGGATCAGAAGCACCAGCTTGTATTACACATGATTTGTCTATTTTTAAATGGCAGTATAAAAAGCAGATTTATGAGATATCTCCCCAGAGCTGATCACAATTTTTTTAAGTTGCCTGGCTGGGTCCTTGTCATGATTTAAGCTATAAGCTCAGCCAGTAACTCAGAACCCCACAGCCGCTCACTCACTTCCCCCTTCTTCCCCCTGCTCCTGGAGGGATGGGGAGGAGAATGGAAAAAATGTAACTCCCATGGGTTGAGATAAGAATATTTCAGTAACTAAGTATAACACAAACCCTGTACTGCTACCACCACCAATAATAATGATAAGGGAAATAACAAGGGGAGAGAACATAAAACTAAAAAGGGAAGGGAAACCCCCCCCCAGTAAACCCGAGTGATGCTTAATACAATTGCTCACCACCCACTGACTGATACCCAGCCCAACCGGAGCAGCAACCTGGGCCTTCTGGGTGACTCCCCCTAGTTTATATGCTGGGCATGACGTGCTGTGGTATGGAATACCTCTTTGGCTAGTTTGGGTCAGGTGTCCTGTGTCTGCTTCCTCCCGGCTTCCCCTCCTCCCTGGCAGAGCATGAGACTGAAAAGCCCTTGATCGGAGTAAGCATTACTTAACACACCGATGTTTTTAGTTTTTGCTATCAGCACTGTTCTCAGGCTAAAGTCGAAACCACAGCACTGCACCAGCTACTAGGATGGAGAAAAATAACTGTTACTGCTAAACCCAGGACAGTCCTGTCTGAAAGTGATGGCTCTGTACTTGCAGGGATGATGCTGATCATCCTTAGAACTAAACTAGTTCTAGGGATGATCAGTTCCATCCTTGGAACTAGACTACATGTGTATGCTGCTGCCTGAGGACTGCAGCTTGTGTACAGGGCTAGTGCTTCTCTTCAGACCTGCTGTATTACTTGTCATCTGGTAGCACTCAAGCTATCCCACAGTCATCTGCTTTAAATGAGAGCTGCACTGCAGGGCTTTGCAGTCAACTGAGTGAAATTAAATCCGTGAAATTAAATGTTTTTTGCTAATTGGTTTCAAACCAATGAGATGCCTGTCCTTCAACCACCAACAGCTCTCTTGTTTTGTGTAGTCTGTGAGCATACCTGGTACTGCACCTTCCATTGCTCCAAAAGGGAAATTCCCTCAGGAAAGAAGGGGACAGAACCAGGCCTTCAGCAGTTTTGGGTTGGGTTTGCTGTTTTGATCTTAAAACACACTAACAAGTTTGCAGCTGAAGAAGAGATGGGCAAAAAAGGTGAGTGATGAAAGGTTGTTTCAGGATGTTCAGCCTGTTGGAAGTTGTGAGGACAGCAGGTTTTTTATTCAAATCTTCCACGCTACCTTTTGATGCAGCCCAGGATACGGTTGGCTTTCTAGGCTGCGAGCTCACACTGAAACTGGCTCATGTTCATTTTCTCACCGACCAACACCCCCAAGTCCTTCTCCGCAGGGCTGCTCTGAATCTCTTCTCTGCCCAGCCTGCAGCTGTGCCTGGGATTGCTCCGACCCAGGTGTAGGACCTTGCACTTGGCATGGTTAAACTTCATAAGGTTGGCATCAGCCCACCTCACAATCATGTCAAGGTCCCTCTGGATGGAAGAATATTGCACGTGCATGGGTGAGCACAGGTTCTGGTTTGGTGTGATCATCATGGAATCTTAGACTGGTTTGGGTTGGAAAGGACCTTAAGATCATCCAGTTCCAACCCCCTGCCATGGGCAGGGACACCTTCCACTAGATCAGGTTGCTCCAAGCCCTGTCCAACCTGGCCTTGAACACTGCCAGGGACGGGGCAGCCACAGCTTCTCTGGGCACCCTGTGCCAGTGCCTCAGCACCCTCACAGGGAAGAGCATCTTCCTAATATCTAACCTGAACTTCCCTTATTTAAGTTTAAATCCATTCCCCCTTGACCCATCGGTACAGTCCCTGATGAAGAGTCCCTCTCTGGCATCCTTGTAGGCCCCCTTCAGACACTGGCAGCTGCTCTAAGGTCTCCCCTTCAGGAGCCTTCTCTTCTCCAGGCTGACCCAGACCAGCTCTCTCAGCCTGGCTCCAGAGCAGAGCTGCTTCAGCCCTTGCAGTATCTCCATTGTCTCCTCTGGACTCGCTCCAGCAGCTCCACATCCCTCTTGTGCTGCTGCCCCAGAGCTGGATCAGGACTGCAGGGGGGGTCTCCCCAGAGTGCAGCAGAGGGGGAGAATCCCCTCCCTCGACCTGCTGCTCACACTTTGGGGTGCAGCCCAGCACATGGGGGGGGGGGCTCTGGGCTGCAAGTGCACACTGCCAGATGATATATGTTCATGCAGGTGTGTATGTTTGCACTGGCAGGTAGTGTGTGCGCACAGGTATTGTAGATGTGTGTGTGTGTGTGTGTACATATGTGGACATCGTGTCCCCCTGCAGCCAGCACTGCCCTGGGGAGTGGGTCCTCATGGTGTCAGGGGGTTTTGTGAGTTAGATGAGAGGAGGGAGGATGTCTCTGTCCCTAATGGCTACTTCTCTCCCCAGGACAACCCGGATGTTTTCTCCACAGAAGACACAGACTGGAAGGTAGGACCAGCCACGGGGGGTGCCCCCCCTGGGTCCCACAGGAGATGGCATTCTGAGGCTGGGGAAGGCTGCAGGGTGCTGAGTGAACCCAGGGGTGCTTCTGTCCCCCTTTTCCATGGGGACACAGTGCCTGGTCAGTGTCTGTACCTGGGGCTGCATATCCATTGCAGATGCCAGAAGGAGGGGATGGTATCAGGCATCTCTGTTCTGGCACTGGGTGTGGCTGTGGGCACTTGGCAAAGAGCCGGGGACAAAACCTCTTTAAAAGAGTCAATTTCTTCTCAGGAGGGCTAAGCTGCTTTTCAAGCCCCTCCACCATTGCCATGGCAATGGTTTCCTAGGCAACGCCAGCTCCTTGCTTACATAAGGATGTTTGAAAGCCTTTCTTTTTCAGAGGCTTTGGCATTGCCTCTTTTGGAGAGCAGGGCCCCTCTGCTCCCTGACTGGCACCTGCCCACCTTGTACTTCCATTTCACCTCTCTGTAGGAGCCCCACGACATGGCCTCAAGGCTTGTGTGGCTCAGCTTATGCCTGGCTCCCACTTTGGTGGGCTTAACTGTCACACCTCTGCCCAAGCTCATCCTGCACCAGGCTCCCCCTGCAGAGACCAGGGTACCAGTAGATGGGGAGAAAGGGCAGTGGGGCTGCCAGACCCCAGCTTGCTGCCTATCCCTCTCCCAGAGCATCCCCCCTTCCCAAGGGACACCAGTGACTGGCTTCAGGTTCTATGTTGCTGCTTTGCCAGTGGCTGGGACCACCAGGAGGGTGGGCTTGGATGGTGCTGTCTGAGCCCTGCCAGGTCTGGCACTGAAACAGCAGCACCTGCAAGGGTGAAATGAATCTGGATTTCATTCACCTTGGGAGAAGAGCAAGGGAGCACAGGTCCCTCTTGTCAGATCCAAAGTGATGCCCAGGCTTTTGGGGCCCACCTGCTCAGTCTCCATCATCCATGCAAGTACAGCCAGGTGGGGAGCAAGGACTTCCATCAGGTTGCTGGGCTGGTGGTTTGCAGAGTAGGACTTTTTTGGTGTCTCTCTTGGAGATATTATTAATTATTAAAATTATGAATTATTAAGTTTTTAAAAGACGGCAGTGGTGGAAAAGAAATAATACCATTCCTAGCAGCCCTAAAGCTGGGGAGATGCTGGGGCTGGGAGTGACAGTCTGTGTAGGTCTGGGCTGCTCCTTGCTCTGCTTGCTCAGGGTCCCTGTTGACAACTGGGGGGGAAATGAATCCTGGTGTCACTGATGTGAGGGTGAGGAGGGTGAAGAAAACACCATGGGCACCAGTATGGCTCTCACTCACCTGTGCTGGGGCAGGGCTTGGTTGGCATGCAGGGGATATTAAAGAGCAACGACTCTCCCAGGACAACCTTTGCATGCCAGTATTTCAGGGATTGGCCCACAGTGATGCTGACCCATGTCCCTGCTGGTGCCCATGTGGAGTGGGTCCAGACAGCAAATGCCCCAGCAATGCACCTCGGTACCTAAAGGATGACCTGAGCAAGGATCAAAGCAGCATTCCCAAACCAGCCAGGCCCTGAGCCCTCCTGCTTCACCTCCAAGAGCCTCAGGGTGGGATAGGATGAGCTCCCCAGGCTGTGCAGTGGCAACCTCCCCTTTTTCCCCTACTCCAGCACTTTTCCCTCACCTCTTTGGGGTATTTAATCCTGCCCCAGTTAAACTCTTGGCTGTCCCTCTGCTCCTCCCCAGAGCCATCACTGCTCCCTTGCCAAGATGCTCTTGCCTGGGGGGGGGGCTGTGGGGTGGAGCAGGGGTCCCCCATTCTCACACTAGCCACAGTAAAGCCCTTGGGGCTGCTGGAATAAGCCAGGTTGTTGGAATGCATGGGGCAGGAGCCTCTGCCCTGGGACCTGGGGGCCCTGGCCCTGCTGGAGTTCTGGGCCACCCGCCAGCAGATGGTCTCATAGCCAGTGGGGTGGCAATGACATTCAGTGCCATTCAAATGGAGTGAGCCTTGCTCAGCCCTCCCGTGTCCCTGCAACCCTTTTGCATTCACCTCAGCTTTTCCACCCCTTCTCCCTCTATTTTGCCACTGTCTGATTTTTTCTGCCTGCTCATGCCCCTCTGCATATCTTGCTTTTCCCTGAAGGCTGTGGCTGCTTGTGCTCTTTGGCTCCACAGGCAGCATGGTCTGAGGAAAGCAAGAATTCCACCTGAACCCATGAACAGCTTTGTACCTGTGCCAGGACCCCCTGGAAGATGGGCTTACCCCTCACATGGTCCTTCTTTAGCAGAGATGGATCTTGGGCTTGGCTCTGAGCTCCAGGCAGGACAAAGCAATGCAGAGGAAAACCTCTTTGGGGCAGGCAGGGTGGATGCCATCCCTCTGCCTTCCTGTCCATCCTTTCTTCAACATTCAGACCCCCTGACTTGTTTGCAGGACACCACGTTCGGTGGCTTCCCACCAGCTCTGGGTGATCAATTGCCCAGGTCAGGGAAAGGGCTCTCCCCAAGGAAAAGGGGCTCTGTTATTATACATCAGAGACTCCATGGGAACGAGCCTGCCGGTTGAAGCTGAGATCACGGGGCTTGAGCTGTGATTCCTGATGCATGTGCATTGCTGCAGGCTACAGGTCCAGCATGATTCTGCATGTTTGCATGTGGCTGGAGCCACACGTGTGTGCTGGGTGCCCAGGCACCCCAGCCTGTCCCGCTGTGCCTGAGAAGGGAAAATGGAGCAGGCTCTGCATGGCACCAGGCAGTTTTTCCTTCATAAACAAGGATATTTGGGGCTAACTGGAGCATGACTAATTCCGTTGGCAGCCAATGGCTGAGTGCTGGCTCCATCGCAGTGCTCCCGCAATAGAGCCCAACCTGTGTTCAGGGGGGAGGGAGGCAGAGGCAGGGCTTAGCACAGGGCTGGGGCTCTGCTATAAAGCCAGGCGAAGGGCTGAGCCAGTTCAGAGTTCTGCTTCACCCAGTCCACTGCACCACTGTGCCCCGCACCGGGACCCTGCTCTTGTTCCACTCTGCCTGAGCATCCTTGTCCTCCTAGTTCCTCACCGTGCCTGAGTGCTGGGATGGGGTAGGTACCACCGCTCCGTGTTTACTGCCCTCCCTTTGCCGAGTTCTGCCTCAAGTACCTCCCCTGCTCGTTGAGGCTGGACCTTTGTACCCAGCAGGGCTTGGAGTGGGGCAGGCAGGGGTTGGTGAGGGGGAACCTGCTGCTGGGGAGCTTTTGTTTCTTGCAGCCCCACTGATGCATATCTGATGTGCCACAGGCTTCAGGGACGCAGTGTCCTTGAGCATGTCCTCCCCGAGCCCAGCTGAGATGCTGCACCCAGGCTGAGTGTGGCTGCAGAGGCTGCTGATGGGGGGAGGGGTGGTACCTTGCCCCTTCCCCACCCCAGATCTGCAGAGGGAGAGGGTCTCCTGCTGTTTTGAAGCAATCTCTTGGATGCTTTTTGGTCTCTGCACTGATGGCAACAGACTGGTGCAGAGGCACCAGTAACTTACCTCAGCAGTAACTTAAGTGACCTGTACAGGGCTGGGTGTCTGAGTCACCTATGGGTGCTGTGACACTCCTCTTCCACCTCACCCTACTCCACTTCTTGCTAGGGCCATGGGTTGTCAGTGCTCTCCACTTCTTGCTGCCTGCATCCCCTACATCCTTATCTTCCCCCCCCCCGAGAGCATCCCTGCGGCAAAGGGCAGGGCTGTGGTACCCAGGAATACTGCAGAGGCTGCACCATGGGCAGGGATGTGCCTGGCTGGGGGGGGTGTGATGGGGGGGGGGGGGGGGGCTGGGGAAGGAGCTGCCACCTTGGGCATGTGATTTTGGGGTGGGAATGCAGCCTGAGCTGTTGGAGCTATGATGAGGACCATGGGCACAGGGATGGCAAAGAGGCAGCCCTGTGCCCAGGATCAGACTACATGGATGCCTCCTGCTCTGTGACCTTGGGCCAGGCCCTTCCTCTGCTTCAGTTTTCCCACCGTTGGTGCAGGGGGATGTCCCTGCTCATTACCTGCTGTCTGATACAGCCCTGGGGATTGGAGGGGCAGCTGTGGATGAGGGGTGGGGTTGGGTTGGGTTCCCTTTGGGGAGCAGAGTGTGGTCTCCACAGAGCTTTTGAGCTGCCCTCAGGCATTGCATCCCCCCCCAGACAATGGATCTCAGTGAGGGGAGGCACTGCAGTGAGGAGACCATGCCCTTAGGCAGTTCCTCCCACCTCAGGCCCATGTCCTTCAGAATCCTTGGCAGCACATAACCCACAGGAGCATCCACATACCTGCTCCCCTCCCACCAGCCCATCTGTGAGGCTGTCAGTTCCCACAGTGAGGATTGTGCCAGCATCCTCTGCCCACCCCATGATGTTCCTGTTCCCACCAGATCCTGGATTCAAGGTCACTGGCTGGCAGGGATGGGCATCCGGAGGGGACCTTGGTCCCTTGTCCCCAGGCAGCTTGCAGCCTCATTTTCCTTTGCTGGCTGGGGATGATGGCTGTGAGCCCTCCCAGCCAGGGAAACTGAGGCACAGGGCAGCCCTGGTCTCTGTATGGGGGCACAGCCATGTCAGACCGAGATGTTTTTAAGTTACTTTATCTGTGATTTGGGCATCAGGCTTCAGAGTTTCCCAGGGCAGTGTCTGGGGCCTGACCTCTGCCTGTTTGTCCCAGGCACAACGAATCCAGGCCAACTGGGCCACGCTGTCATCCCCACCCTGTTGCCAAACTCCCCCAGTCTCAGGCCCTTGAAGATCTCCTGTCCCATGCTGTGGTCTACCTGTCCTGTTCCATGATCCTTGTCTCCCAAGACATCTTGGATCATTCCATCCCATCCCAAACTTCTATCCCTTGATCCCATCCTGTGATCCTACCCCATGATTCACCATGATCCTAAATCACATTATCCTATCCCAAGTCCTCCCTTTCCTTCCTTGTGATTTGCCTCCCTTCTGCAACTGCAGGGATGCCCAAAGCTGGGTTTTTTCTTGTAATGGCTACTTCCCTTTCCCTTGTGCTCCCATGGGGTCCAGCTGCCTAGGGTGAGGGCTGGGGTGATGGAGCATGAGAGGATGTTTTGGGGGAAATGCATCACCCCATCTCTTCCATCAGGAACATGACATTGAGACCCCCTATGGACTGCTGCATGTGGTCATCCAGGGCTCTCCCAAGGGGAATCGCCCGGCCATCCTGACATACCACGATGTGGGCCTCAACCGTGAGTGCAGGTCCCTGAGCCATGGGGTGCAGGGGCAGAAGGGAGCAAGCTTGGGGCTGCAGTGGGTGCAGGATGTTAGCCTCCCATGGAGGGTCCCCAGGTTGCGTTGGGTGCCTCCAGGTATCTGATAGCACCAGGAGGGTTTGGATGCTCAGCACAGCCCAAAGCCCAGGCCAGGAGTGCTTGGACACCCTGCTGGCCACATCAGATGGGATGGGACATGAGGGATGCTGGATGGGTTTCTGCTGCTGCCTGCCCATTGGAATCCAGAGCATGCACCCTGTCGTGGGGTGTGAAGGAGATGGGGAAGAGTAGGGAAGGAGAGACCTGATCTGGGGATTCTGTGCTATCTGGTTTAGATGGAGATGAGGAACAATTTCTGGAAGTGTTCACAAACCATGTTGCTGAGTCCCTTAGTGACATGGGTTAGTGGTGGCCTTGGCAGTGCTGGGTAATCTTGGTGACCTTGAAGGTCTTTTCCAACCTGGTTGATTCTATGATTAGACCTGCAGCCCAGACCCTGGGCTGTATCCCTGAGCTGAGCCAAGCTGGGATGCCCAGTGCCCTGTGTGAGGAGGAGCTGAGGCTGAGTCACTACGAGTAGAAATGAACATTCTCACTTCCAGGGATGTACCATGTCAGTTGCAATGGCCCTTACAACCTGCCTCACCCCTATGTTTTAGGAGGGGTGTCCTGGCACAGATGCCATGGGGCAGAACCCCTCCAAGCTCTGACAATGGCTGTATCCCACTGCAATGGTGGTGGCCTGTCCACAGCAGCACCAGGGCTGTTTCTTTGACTGTTTCCAAGCAGGGAGATTTGCAACCATTTCTAAAATCCCATGTTTGATTGAGCCCATGCTGGAGATTTTGGATAGGGCTGATAATACCCCAGGCTACTGATCCTGCTGCCCAGGGTGATCCTGCAGCTCTGGGCTTTGAGTTCTCCAGTCCCATCCCTCCAAGCTGACAAGGCCAATCCCAAACTCCTCATTCTCCTGGCTGTGTCTGTCCATCTCCATGCTTCCCAGCACCAGTAGGGATGCAGGACTTGCTAACAGTGACTGTGGTCTCTGCTGTGGGGACAAGGAGCCTGGCGGGAAGGGGATGGGAGGGCTTTGGTGACATGTCATCTCCTGGTTGAAGGGCAGTGGGAGGCGTAGGTAACATTTCTGCATACTCTCCGGCCCCTGCGCCGGGGTGTTTAGTGTCTGATCCCTGCCTACCCTTTGACAGACAAGCTTTGCTTCAATACCTTCTTCAACTATGAGGACATGCAGGAGATCACGAAGCACTTTGTGGTGTGCCATGTGGATGCACTGGGCCAGCAGGCAGGAGCCTCGCAGTTCCCTCAGGGGTAGGTGCCAGATTCAGGGGCTCACTATGCCCACAGGGTGTCACCTCCCTGCCTGCTGGGATGTCACTTCCCTGGCCATGGGCATGTAACTTCTCTGTCACCTCCCTGCCCACTGGGATGTCACCACCCTGCCCATGGGCTGCTGCTGCCTGAGCAGTTGTGCCCTGCCTGCAGGTCTCTCTGACCCGTGTCAAAGCCTGTGGCAGACAAACAGGGTGGATTTCAGGTGGATGACAATTCCTTGCCCACTCCAGGCAGCCCTGATGCCCTGTCCCAGCATTCCTGCTCTGCATCCCATAACATCATCCTGTGCCCCCCTGTGCTGCAGGTACCAGTACCCATCCATGGACCAGCTGGCTGCCATGCTCCCCAGTGTGGTGCAGCACTTTGGGTAAGTCACCTCCCCTCTGCACTGCTGGTTGGGGGTGCTGGGCAGAGATGGGCAGAGGACAATGCTTTGGGGCTGGGGAGGTGTCCCAGTAAGCTGGCATCGTGCATGTGCCCTTGTGCTGCAGGTGGAGGGGTGCCCCAGGGAACCCATGCTGGAGCCCACTGGCCCCCCATACCTCTTCACTTTCCAGGTTCAAGTACGTGATCGGGATTGGTGTTGGGGCAGGAGCCTACGTGTTGGCCAAGTTTGCGGTGAGCTGGGGCTGGGCTGGGCTGGCCCTGAGTTACCTGTAGCTGCTGTCAGCCCAGGGCATGGGGAAGACCAGGATCTGACACCCCTGGGCAGGCTGTGACCCTGTGAAGGCTCCTGGAGGAATGGGGGCCCAGGATGACAATGTGGTCATGCTGGCCAGGTCTTGCCACAGGTCTCCCATTGCTCCCAGTGCAGTGGGCAGTGGTGCTGGTGGGGGCTGCCCTACCCCCCTGAGCACTGCCCCTCTTGCTTGCTGCAGCTCATCTTCCCCAACCTGGTTGAAGGACTGGTCCTCATGAACATTGACCCCAACGGCAAAGGCTGGATTGACTGGGCAGCTGCCAAGGTGGGCAGAGCCCTGACCCCGCTCCCTGGGGCAGGAGCCAGCTAAGTGGCACTGTAACTCCCTGTGCTCCCTCCACAGCTTTCTGGCCTCACCAGCACACTGCTGGATACTGTCCTCTCCCACCTCTTCAGCCAGGTAAGTGATCCCGATGCATCCTGATGGTCACCAGCTTCTCATCCTGCATCCCTGTGGGCTGTGCCTTGCCATGTGGCATTGGACCTGCCCTATATCCACAGGGATGAGGTTAGTCAAGCCCTGCCTGATCTGGGGCTTAGCCTTCACAAGTGTGTGACTCATGCCCACATCCTTCCTGGGAATGATGCCTGCAGCTCCACTGTGCCCAGCTGCATGGCCCAGCATCTTCCCTCTCTGGCACAGCATAGGCAGGTTGGGGGGGAGTGTGGTGTCTGCATGGCATCAGGCAGTGCCTGCCCTGATCCCCACCCCTGCTGGCACAGGAAGAGCTCATGAACAACACAGAGCTGGTGCAGAGCTACCGGCAGCAGATCAGCAGCATGGTGAACCAGTTCAACCTCCAGCTCTTCCTCAACATGTACAACAGGTGAGTGTCTGGGCTTCCCATCTGCGCCAGGCTGCAGTGCTGGTGGGACACCTGGCTTCGTTGAGTGCTGCCATCACCCTCCGGCACAGGCAGCAGTGTAGAGCTTGCTGCTGGTGCTGGCCAGGGATGCAGAGCCTTGCTATGTCCCAGAGCCTGCATGTCCCCTGTTTCCTGCACTGGGTGCTAGCACAGAGAAGGGGACAGAGATGCTGTCCCATCATGCAGGGGGTTGGGAGCCTTGTTACTGCACTGGGTGCTAGCACAGAGAAGGGGACAGAGATGCTGTCCCGTCATGCAGGGGGTTGGGAGCCTTGTTATTGCACTGGGTGCTGCACCCTACTTGGGTCATGGCAGAGATGGATGTGGGGTTCTCCATCCACAGCATGCTGGGGCAGTGGGGCTGGGCGCTGCTTCCCAGAGCTGGCAGTGCTATGAAGCATAGCAGCTCTTGTGCTATGGCATCAGTGGCAGCACTGGCCCGTAGGGTCACACTCACCCTCTTTCTCCTCCATCAGCCGCAGGGATCTGGACATAAACCAGCCTGGGACTGTGCCCAACGCCAAGACACTGCGGTAGGAGTTGCACCAGAATGGTATAGGGTTGGTCCCAGGGCAGTGGAGTCCTCCCAGGCCAAACCCTGACTGTGCCTTTTCCTCCTCTCACTTCCAGCTGCCCTGTGATGCTGGTGGTTGGAGACAATGCGCCTGCTGAAGAAGGGGTGGTGAGTGATGGGGTAGTGCCTGCGGAGTGGTAGTGCCCATCACTACATGGGCACACACACATATGGCTGCTCAGATATACGTGAGCACCCATGTGCAGGAGCGTGCTCATGTACCAACCTACCTGCTCATGTGTACATGTGCATGGTGACACACCTGTAAATCTCCCCTTCCTCTTATGCCCAGATGCACACAGTGTGCACACTCGGATGTGCTGGCACACAGGCACCCTCCCTGCTTGGCCACATGCACTCAAAGAGCTGCTGGCACACACGTGTCGTCCATGCTTGCACAATCAATCAGCCTCAGGTATTGTGCAGGTGACCACACTTGCATGTAATGTGTAAGTACATGCACAACCCCCTCCAGCATGTGTGTCTCTGTGCATACACACATGCTTGTACATATGTGTGACACACAGGATGCCTGGCAGGAGAAAGGTCCCCTCAGTCCCATGTGTGCAGGTTCAGGGATTGCCTTCCTGTCTCCACCTGGCTGGGGGTGGGATGTGCCACTGAAGTGCCATGGGCCAGTGGCACTACCCATGTGCAACTTCTGCCCAGCTCAGGGCATCCCAGGGTGCTATTATCACCCCTCTTGCCTGCAGGTGGAGTGTAACTCCAAGCTGGACCCCACCAATACCACCTTCCTGAAGGTAGGCCAGTGGCAGAGGCAGCCAGGAGGTCCCTGCTGCCCATCAAGTGCCCATTCCCCTCATCCCCAGGGTTGCAGGGTGTCCCTATCTCCCCATTCTAGGTCCATCCTGGCCATGGATGGTCCATCTTGGCCATGAGAAGAGCAGGGTGGCCCCAGCAGTGTCACCCTGGGTACCAGGGGACAGGGTGGGTGGCGAAGGCTCCCTCCCAGACTAAACAGGACCTTGTCTCTGCAGATGGCTGACTCCGGTGGGCTGCCCCAGGTCACACAGGTGAGCCCTCACAGTGTCCCCAGATTGGGTATACTGGGCCTGAGACATGCCTTGGTGCTGTCCCTCACCTCTGCTCTCTCCCACAGCCCGGCAAGCTGACTGAGGCCTTCAAGTACTTCCTCCAGGGCATGGGCTACAGTGAGTACTGGGCTGGGCATGGGGCTGACATGTGTCTGCATGTGCACATGCGTGTGTGCTCATGTGTGTGTGTGTGCTGACCTGGCTGCAGGAGAGGAGCCTGGTACCCTGGTGTACCCATCCTGAGGGAGAGCTGCATGTGTGTCTGTGGTGTATTTATCCTTGTCTTTGGGGGGGGGGGGGAATGGGGTGGGGTGTGAGCAGGCTCCACATGCACACAGATGTGTGTACAAGGGCTCTGTGTGTACATGTGTGTGTGGACAGCATGTCTGTGCATGTGTGCACACATACCTGTATGTGAGCGTGCACAAGCAGGGACTTTGTGTGCATGCACAGACACACAGAATCCATGTGCACAAGTCTGTTCACATAGGTGTGTGTAGGTCCATGAGGACATGTGTGTATGCATGTGTATGTGCAGGTCTGTGTGCACACTTGTGCGTGCATATGCGTGAAGGTCCATGTATACATATGTGTGTGAAAGTCTGTATGCACATGTGCAGGTCCATGTGCATGCACATGTGGGGCTGGGGGGGTGGAGGTGTCCTGGCCCCGCAGAGCAGCCAGCCTGGCTGATGGCGTCTCTCTGCCCTCCCTGCCCCTGTTACACCCCACTGCTGCCAGTTGCCCACCTGAAGGGTCAGCGGCTAAGTGGAGGCTCAGGTACTGCTCAGTGCCTGCTGCTGCATGGTGCTGCCCAGCCTGTGCCCTTGAGCTGCCTGAGCACCTTTGGGAGCAGCCTGGGTGCTGAAATGGCCCTTCCCAGCCAGATGTCCTATCTTGCTCCGCTTTGCCTGAGATGAGCCCCCTGACCCATGGCTGAGGGCTGAGAAATGAGATTCAGAGAAATCCCCCACCAAGTGGGCAAGTCTTGGCAGTGCCCACTGTGCATCCTGGATGGAGGAGGGTTGGCACCATCTCTGTACACCCTGGTGAGCCCAAAGCACTCCCATCCTGGCTCACTCCTTGCCTGAAGCATGGTGAACAGGGTCCCCACTGCATCATGCCCAGTGGTCACATTCCCAGGATATGTATTCCTGCAGCAGGTGGCTGAGCTGCAGGAAGCTATTAATAGGCTACAAGATGTCAGGGTAGCTGAGAGGAAGCAGGAATGCTTGCTCCCTGCCCAAACTGTGCAGAGTCCTCAAGCTTCCCCTGTAGCTCATGGAGGAAAGAAGGAGGTTGTTAACCCTCAAAGCTGGGAATTGGTGACAAAAAAAAACACAACAACAAAAAAAGGAGGAAAAGGACAATTAAAAGCAAGGGACTTCCTCCTAATCCTGTTGCCCCCACACAGAACCGCTTTGCTGTCCTGCAGGGGGCTCATGAGGAAATGCACTTCTGCCAGAAACATCCGGCTGATTCACTAGTAAAGAAGATTTCTACTGGTGCTGCCAGGAAAAAGCGACGGGTCGTAGTAGTAGGGGATTCTACTTTGAAAGGGACAGAAGCACTTATCTGTCGGCCTGACTCGGTCTCAAGGGAAGTGTGTTGCCTACCAGGGGCACGGATCAGGGATGTGGCAGAGAGGCTGCCTGCTCTGGTAAGCCCCATGGACTATTACCCACTTCTGGTGATACATGTGGGTGCTAGGGATACAGATAGTAGTAGCCTGGGGAACATAAAGAAGGACTACAGAGCCCTGGGAGAGGTGGTTAAGGGCTCTGGAGCTCAGATAGTCTTTTCGTCTATTCTTCAGGATACAGGGGAGGACCTAAAAAAATCTAGGAGGATTAGCCAGATTAATAAATGGTTAAAAGGGTGGTGTCACAGTCAGGGGTTTGGGTGTCTTGAACACGGGACCCAAGTTTGTAGGCCAGGTCTAGCGGGGGCTGGTGGAGCTGGTCTGATAAAGAAGGGGAAGAGCAGTTTTGGTAGGAGGCTTGCCAGACTGGTCAAGGAGGCTTTAAACTAGATGTGTTGGTGTCGTGGTTTAAACCCTGCCAGACAGTTTGTGCACTTACTCCCAGTGAGTGGTGCCAGGCTGGAAGCAATCGAGGCCCACGTTAGTGTCCCCCCCCTTCCCCAGGGGCTGCCCCCCCTTCCCCACTCCCAGAGGGATGGGGAGGACAATCGAAAGAATGCAACTCCCACGGGCTGAGATAAGAACAGTCTAGCAACTAATGTACAATACGAATCACCACCGCTACCACCAACGACAACAATGATAAGAGAAAATAGCAAAGGAAAGGAGTACAATACCACGCGCCGAACCACCAGTCCGACCCGGCCGACCCCCTGTCCTTCCGGGTACCTCCCAGTTCCCCCCTGGGCATGACGTGCTGTGGTATGGAATACCTCTTTGGTCAGTTTGGGTCAGGTGTCCTGTCTCTGCTTCCTCCCGGCTTCCCCTCCTCCCTGGCAGAGCATGAGGCTCACAAAGTCCTTGGCCAAACCAAAACATCATTTTTATCAGCTTTGTTCCCAGCCCGAAAGTCAAAACACAGCACTGCACCAGCTACCAAGAAGGAGAAAAAATGACTGCTGCTGCTAAACCCAGGACAGCTGGGGGAGGGGGGCATCATTCCATCCCAACACACCCAGTCAGTTGCCAGCACCTATAATAAATGCTCGGAGCAATGCAGAGATGTTCTGGCTGCTCCTGCCAATGAGCTGGCTTCATTTGGAGCTCGGCTCAGATGCCTCTATACAAATGCCCGTAGCATGGGGAACAAACAAGAGGGATTAGAGATGTGTGCTTGTCTACGGGGGTATGATATTATAGGCATCACAGAAACATGGTGGGATGGCTCCTATGACTGGAGTGTTGGAATGGAAGGTTACAGACTCTTTAGAAAAGGCAGTCCTGGCAGGCGCGGAGGGGGAGTTGCCCTTTATGTTAGGAATAGGCTGGAGAGTATGGAACTCTGTCTGGGGACTGGTAAGCAGCACATGAAAAACAACAAGGTGCTTGGTGACAGCCAGCATGGCTTCACCAAGGGGAAATCCTGCCTGACCAATTTTGTGGCCTTCTATAATGGGGCTACAGAACTGATAGACAGCGGTACAGCAGTTGATATCATCTACCTGGATTTGTGTAAAGCGTTCGACACTGTCCCACATGACATTCTTGTCTCTAAATTGGAGAGACATCAATTTGATGAATGGACCACTCGGTGGATAAAGAGCTGTCTGGATGGCCACGCACAAAGAGTTGTGGTCAATTGCTCAACGTCCGCCTAGAGACCTGTAACGAGTGGTGTCTCTCAGGGATCGGTGTTGGGACCGGTCTTGTTTAACATCTTCGTCGCTGACATGGACAGTGGGATTGAGTGCGCCCTCAGCAAGTTTGCTGATGACACCAAGCTGTGTGGTTCAGTTGATACGCTGGAGGGAAGGAATGCCATCCAGAGGGACCTTGACACGCTTGTGAGGTGGGCTGATGCCAACCTCATGAAGTTTAACCATGCCAAGTGCAAGGTCCTACACCTGGGTCGGAGCAATCCCAGGCACAGCTACAGGCTGGGCAGAGAAGAGATTCAGAGCAGCCCTGCGGAGAAGGACTTGGGGGTGCTGGTCGATGAGAAAATGAACATGAGCGGCTGCAGTGTGCAATTGCAGCCCAGAAAGCCAACCGTATCCTGGGCTGCATCAAAAGGAGTGTGACCAGCAGGTCGAAGGAGGTGATCCTGCCCCTTTGCTCTCGTGAGACCTCACTTGGAGTATTGTGTGCAGTTCTGGTGTCCTCAACATAAAAAGGACATGGATCTGTTGGAACAAGTCCAGAGGAGGGCCACGAGGATGATCAGGGGACTGGAGCACCTCCCATATGAAGAGAGGCTGAGAAAGTTGGGACTGTTCAGCCTGGAGAAGAGAAGGCTGCGTGGAGACCTCATAACAGCCTTCCAGTATCTGAAGGGGGCATATAGGGTTGCTGGGGATGGACTCTTTATTAGGGACTGTAGTGATAGGACAAGAGGTAATGGGTTAAAACTTAAACAGGGGAAGTTTAGATTGGATATAAGGAGGAAATTCTTTCCTGTTAGGGTGGTGAGGCACTGGAATAGGTTGCCCAGGGAGGTTGTGAATGCTCCATCCCTGGCAGTGTTCAAGGCCAGGTTGGACAAGGCCTTGGGTAATATGGTTTAGAGCGAGGTGTCCCTGCCCATGGCAGGGGGATTGGAACTTGATGATCTTAAGGTCCTTTCCAACCCTAACCATTCCATGATTCTATGATTCAATGTTCCCAGTGTGCAACTTGTCCAGGGGCCGCTGTCCCTGCCCTGCTGTCCTTTGCCAGCCTGGAGCTTGCTCATGTTGTCACAACACTGCATGCTTCAAGCTAGTGCCCAGTGTCATTTGCCTCAGGGAGGGAGACCTGTGGCTTTTCTTGTTTGAGTCACTGTTGGCTCAGATCCTGCTGGATTTTCAGAGGAAACTGAGCAGCCCATTCATGTCTGTGCCCATGCAGTGCCATCTGCCAGTATGACCCAGCTGGCACACTCCCGCATAGCCTCCCTCACTAGCACCAGCTCTGTGGATGGCACCTGTCCGCATGCCTGTACCCACTCAGAGGGCACCGAGACCATGGGGCAGATCAACCACACCATGGAGATATCGTGCTGAGGTCTACGCCTGCCACTGACGTCTTCTCCAGAGCCATCTCCCACCCATCATCATCACACCAGCACCTGCCTGCCCTGTCAACATCCTCCACCAGGGCCCTCACTCCTTCAGGGTCAATTTGTCTTCTTGGCCATTGGCCCTTGTCTGGTATCAGAGGAGAGGGGCATTGCATCCCAGCCTTCAACTCCTGGCTCCGTCCAGCGGTCACCATGGTTCTACATCAGTCCTCAACCTTCCCAGCATCGGCCTGGCTCTGGCTTTGGAGGGTAGGTGGTGGTGGGGACAGAATGGAGGGAGCAGGGTGAGGTGGGGATAGGATGATGGGATGGGACAGGACAGCAGGACATGGAAGGCGCAGGAGGTAGGTTGTTGCCCAGGTATCAACCGACATCTGGCCAAGCCAGAAGGAAGACAGGGAACAGTGCTCACTGGGGGAGGTCCCTGGGCCCTTCCCGGTGATGCAGCTCCCTTTCTCCCAACCAGTCCTCCCTGAGGAGAGCTGGTACAGGATCCCCAGCACACCCAGGACCTGCTGCACTGGAGCTGGCCCAGCATTGTGAGAAATCACATCCCAAACTGTCCCCATGCCCTGGTCATGTACCCTGAAGGTTGCCCTGGAGCAGTGGGCTCAGCCCTGCTCCAGAAGCCATTGGGGCAGGAAGGTATCATGTGGGGGAGGGTCCCCCATCTCTGCTCTTGCACATTGTCCTGGGTTTAGCAGTAGCAGTCATTTTTTCTCTTTCTTGGTAACTGGTGCAGTGCTGTGTTTTGACTTTGTTGGCACTTCCTTGGTTGGGGGTAAAGGGGAGCTGTATGTTCTGACTTGCTTAGTCCCTGGCCACTGGGTTTAATATGTGACATGGCAAATCCCCCTCCAGTTTCACCACAGCCTGTGGGTGTAACTGCAAGAAGCCAAGAGCAATGAGACACTCCCACCCCCCTCTGCAATGCTGGGGACCCCTCAGCACTCTCTGCCCTGCAGGGTGCATCACTGTAAGATTCTGTTAGTGTGGGGTGACCTGGATGTGGAGAGCTTGCCAGTGGCTGGCTTTGCCCACAGAGCTGGCCACTCATCATGGCCCACATAACCCCTTCTCCCCCCAGCATCTCACATGCAGAGTGGGGTGTCTCAAGGGTTTAGCTCTCCCCAAGCTTTTCAGCCCATCCAGCCACTGGCTCCAGTGGATCCAGTCTGTGCTGGACATGGAGAGCTGTGTCACTGCATAACCCACGTGGCCCCCGCTGCCATCCCTACCCTACCCTGCACAGAGCCCAGGCCCTCCTGCACTAGGGGCAGTGGCAATGGGCACTCAGGCCTTTGTGGGGGACCTGAGCAGGGACCTGGAGGGAACCCACTGGGCACTACCAGCTGGGTGAGCAGGTCCCACCCAGTTCCCCCAAAGTAACTGCCCCCCAGGCCTCATCCCCACTCCACAGCAGGGGGCACAGAGCTCACAGAATGTGCACAAGGGCTTTTGGCTGCAAGACCCATGCCCTGACCCACCCTATCAAACGGCCACCTGAGACAAGGAGGCACAAAATGAAATGCAAACCTTTGTAAATAAGTAGAATCAGTTCTAAGTAACATTAAGTTTGATGTCTTTGTAACAGTAGCAATGGAAAATAACAGGTATGTTTCACAGAAGAAAATAGAGTAGCTAGAGAACATAATGAGAATTCATGTATGATATAAACCGTTGTAGTTGGTGTAGTTTTAGGTCCTTATGACCTTAGTACAAAAATAAGTGTAAGAAAAACAGGATAGAAAACCAGGGTGCGCAGATAAAAAGTATCTGAAACTAGCAGGTGTCCAGAATGGGCTGCAGCTAAGCTAACTGGTAAGTAGAAGGACAGGATGATTGCTGTGTCTGCAGTGTTACCAAACCAATTCAGCTGGTGTAAGCATTATCTACTGCGCATGCTTCATAGGCTGTTAGAAGTGAAGAAGATTGTTGGAAAAAGTAAACAACCCCAAAAGACCACTACTACGTTGCTGTGCGCATGTGAAAATGGGCATGGAATTATGTAAAGCGGTTCTTGGATGATTAATGAGTATGTATGACGTTTAATGAATATGTATGTTAAACACCAATATAACCACAGTCTGTTTGAAGTTTGGCTGAGACACGCTAGGTGGAGGTATCCCCCATGTCTCCCGGCACCGCAATAAATACCTGCTTGTCAACTTAAACTTTGTTGGTGAGTTCCTGGAGATTTCTCTGAATCACACCACAAAACACCAGTGTCCCCATGTGTCCCCCACTTGGTTCTGCCATGTGCTTCCTTCTCAGTGTGACTCTGAAAGCTGTGTAGCTCCTTTTTATTGTAGGTACTGCTGCGATCTCTTGTTTTCTCAGTTTGTCCTTCCAGATGATTATATATAAAGATACCTATATACATGATACATATAAGGGTTGGTGCATTCCCTGACCTTCCTGGGTTCACCCACCCTTGCATTCTCATCCCAGTGGTGCTATGTGGCTCCCCTGGAGGTGGTCTGGCTGTGCTTCAGTTCCTCACCCTGGTTTTGTTGGTTGGTTTGGTTTTCCCTGGTGGCCTGTTCTTTTGGGGTTTGTTGGTTTTCCTATTTTCCCCAGTCACAGAGGAATTTAATGCATTTTCCTGTCCAAGTGCAACCTGGGCTTGTCACAGTAGCATCAAGGCTGCAGCACTCACGAGATGGCAGTATGTAAACTAACCTGTTGCTATAGAGAGGATTTATTGTGTTGGAAAAAAACAACCAAGCAGCTAATAAAGATGTTAAGAACCTGCTGTGCTCTTTCCAACACGCTGCACAGAAATAGTTCTGGGCTCATCCTGGGCCTGTCTGCAGACATCTGGTGGGCAGAGAGGACAAGGGGGACACCTTGGCCACAAACCCCATCTGGGGCTGCACTTCTGGGGGAGAGGGACCAGGGTGCCCCTGGAGAGGAGCCCAGGACTCCAAAATGCCCATGGAGGGGAGCCATGGGGTGCTTTGGGGCAGCCACAGGCAGAGTACCCCATATGTTGGGACTGGATGGAGACTGGAAAGCTGCCAGTTGCGGTCCATGGAGGTTGGATTCAAGGAAAGACCCTTGGCTGCACAACTCTGGGGATGAGCAGTGTCCTTGGGAGATCCAGCCTCCCTGTGCTCTTCCAGTATTGCAGGCCTCTGTTTGTGTCCCCATCAAGGTTTGAATATCCCAGGCCATAACCCTTTCCAAGTGCAGGAAGAGCTCCTTGGGAAAGATCCCTTTCTGTCATGGTTTAACCCCAGCTGGTAACCTAGCACCACACAGCCACTTGCTCATGGCCACTCCTTCCCCACCTCAGGTGAGATGGGGACAAGAATCAGAAGAATGTGAAACCCATGGGTTGCGATAAGAACAGTTTAGTAACTGAAATTAAAGTAAAATGTAATGATAATTGAAATAATATCAACAATAACAATATGATAATAATGGATGACAAAACCAAACCAAAACAAAAAAAAAAAAAACCCTCAGAATATCCAAGTGATGCACAGGAGAATCTCTCACCACCCACTGACCGATCCCAGCAGTGATTGGTGCCTCCTGGCTAACTCCTCCCAGTTTCTATCCTGAGTATGATGCTCCATGGTTTGGAATACCTCTTTGGCTAGTTTGGGTCAGGTGTCCTGTCTCTGCTTCCTCTTGGCTTCTTGTGCCCCTCCTCACTGGCAGAGCATGAGACTGAAAAGTCCTTGATCACAGTAAACATTACTTAGCCACAACTAAAAACACTGGCGTTATCAGCATTGTTCTCAGGCTAAAGGTAACGTGTACTGCCTCTCTGTGAGGTCTTTGAGAGCCCAAGTCCCAAAGTGCAAACATCCAGGCCCTGCTCCTAAACCTAAGGTGCCAGGACAGAAAGCTAGTGCTAGGCATCACCAGCTTTCTGTCCTGGCACAGGACATGCTCACCTGGGCATGGCGAGCTTTGGAACAGTGCCACCAACATGAATATCCACCCTTGCTTTGCCACCTAAAACTCCATCTGTGTACTGCCTCTGTGGGAGCTCTTCAGGCCACCCAGAGATAGAGCTGGGGACCAGCCGCCTCAGTGTTCCCACAGAACACTGTGCTCCCTAGGGGCACCACGCAGCCCCTCCTCACTCTACCCACTCCAAAGTCCAGTTCTCCAACAGTTCCAGCCTGACCCATTCCCACTGCTGCTTTAGGGCAAACAGCTTCACCTCCAGTCCTGCTTCAGCAGGAGGAACACACTGAGCTCCAGCAGCACAGACTGTCAATGATCCTTTTGCTGCCTAGATTTAATGTATGGAGCTTTTTTTTGAACAGAAACAACTTCACTGGCTTTCTTCAAGAGCTTTAAGCCCCATTAAGGGCTCAGGATGTAACTAAAAAGGCAAAAAGGCAGCAAAAAGCAACACACAGCATCAGAGTTTGCAAGCAGCAGGAGCTGCTCCATGAGGAGGCACCTGAACTGAAAGTCCGTGAGTCCCTCCTCGCTCGATGCTAGAGACATGGGAGAGACGCTGCTGGCGCCGTTCTGGGATGGGTTTTAGCTGATCGAAACCTGCAGAAAGGGTTGGCTCTTGCCTTACTCCTCCTCACACCCTTCCCAAACTGGGTTTCCAGCTCAATCAGCTGAAGCACCTGATCCCAAATCAGACTTAGGTTGGTATAAGACAACCAGGAAACTCTAATCCTGGGACAGAATAAGCCAGAGCAAAGCTTCTGGATGAGTATCACCCCTCACACCGGCAGCTGCTGAAGTATCCCTGGAGTTATGAGGACAGTGCACCACACCTGCCACAAGCGACCCTTAAGAAACTATTCTTATAACGAAAAGAGAAAATGAAGGAAAGTTAAACACCCAGGTCAGAAGAAGATGCTGTCTGGGTTGGGTTTATTCCTGAGCGAACACTCACCCTGTCCCAAGAGCCATTTTCCCCTCCTACCCACATACAACCTCCACCACAGGACCCTCCATGTTTGAGGCATGTGGTTCCCACTCCACATGCCTCCCACTGACCCCTCAGTAGAGTAGCTCCATCCTCACGGCACTGGCTGCTCCCCTCCAGGCTGTCCTGAGGATATGCTCTGTGAGCTGAGCCCTCAGGCAACACCTGGATAGAACACAGTCCTTCCCAGGCAAAGCTATGGACTGGAGCAGCACGAAGCACCCAGCACAGTGAGAGCAAGAAGACACAGCACAGGGAACACCTAGGGGAAGCACTAGAGGAGAAACAGCCGTGCCAGCAGAAGCCTGCAGACCTTTGCCTGGGAGGCTGCAAAAGGAAGGCCCCAGCTCTGCCCAAACAGCAGCTATGTAGAAAGAGCTCCAGGAACACCCAATGGCCGGGGGTGAAGCAGCCGCTTCCCATCTTTGCAGCCGGGACAGAGAGCGGGATGAGCTTGGGAGACCTCAGGGAGAGATGGTATGGCCCCAGAAGGCGATAAGCCCAGGCTGACAGGAGACGGACCTTGCACAATGGTGACGGCCGCCCAGCACCAGCCTGCAGTGGCTTCTGCCACTGCCCAATGAGCCCCTCGTGTCCTCCAGCCCCAGGCAGGACTGTCCTGGAGCCAGCCAGCTCCGGAAGCGCCGCAGAAGTGTTATAAGTTAGGACAAAGGTCTAGGAGCCAATTGTGGTGAATAATAAAAAGTTATTAAGCAAGTGGTAAATCGGCAGAACAGCGCTGGGCGGCCGGGGAGCCACTGCTCCGCCGACGGCTCGCGACCCCCTTCCCCAGAGTCACAATTTTTATAGTCCTCTGTTTCCAGTATACGTGTCTGCCTTGGTGTATTCTGTGTCTGTGCCGGCCTGTTGCTAGGGGGTCTTTTTCTACCTCCTGGTGGCCGCTGGGATGAAGGCCCCGAGTTTTCCTCCTGTGACCGTCCCGTGCCCCTCGCTTGACACATGCGTGTTTAACTTACATAAGCACAAAACCTTCACAATCACTGTTTACATTACCGGATGCGTGTTTATCTTATATAAGCACAAAGCCTTCACAACCGTCGTTTACATTACTGGATGCGTGTTTAATGCAAGACCTCCTCCTTCCCAATTCAAGGTCAACAACTAGTTTTTCTACTAGCATAAGTAAAATTTGATTAACAAACACTTGTCTTTTATCACAATCCCCCCTTTTTCTTTTCCCCATTTTGTTCATCAAATCGCCTTACTGATTCTTTTGCCTTTTCTAAGATAGGGGCTTCTTCAATTTGCAATTCGCCCTCTCTAAGTTGCTCATATTGACTTCTAATTCGCATCAAATGTGCTGCTTCCAACCTCCCCTTAACAATGGTGATTAATATAATAAAAATACATGGTCCAAAAGTAAGTCCTAAAACTAACAAAATGAGTGGTCCAGCCATTGTTGATAATAAGGTGGTGAGCCAAGGGGAGTGATTGAACCACGATTTGTACCAGCTTTGCTGCATTTTCCTCTCCTTTTTCCTTTTCCCTAATCCCTCACGGAGTTTAGTCATAGTGTCACACCTCACAAGCATGTCAAGGACCCTCTGGATGGCATTCCTTCCCTCCAGCATATCAACCGAACCACACAGCTTGGTGTTATCGGCAAACTTGCTGAGAGCGCACTCAATCCCACTCTCCATGTCAGCGACGAAGGTCTTAAAAAAGACCGGTTCCAACACTGATCCCTGAGGGACACCACTCGTAACTGGTCTCCAGGCGGACATTGAACCATTGACCACAACTCGTTGTGTGTGGCCATCCAGCCAGTTCTTTATCCACCAAGTGGTCCATTCATCAAATTGATGCCTCTCCAATTTAGAGACAAGAATGTCGTGTGGGACAGTTTCGAACGCTTTACACAAGTCCAGGTAGATGACATCAACTGCTCTACCGCTGTCCATCAGTTCTGTAGCCCCATCATAGAAGGCCACAAAATTGGTCAGGCAGGATTTCCCCTTGGTGAAGCCATGCTGGCTGTCACCAAGCACCTTGTTGTTTTTCATGTGCCTTAGCATGCCTTCCAGGAGAATATGCTCAAAGATTTTGCCAGGCACAGAAGTGAGACTGACTGGTCTGTAATTCCCCGGGTCATCCATTTTCCCCTTCTTGAAAATGGGGGTTATATTTCCCTTTTTCAAGTCGTCGGGAACTTCACCTGACTGCCATGATTTTTCAAATATGATGGCCAGCGGCTTAACAACTTCATTTGCCAGCTCCTTCAGGACCCGCGGATGGATTTCATCAGGTCCCATGGACTTGTGCACGTTCAGATTTTTAAGATGGTCTCGAACCAATTCCTCTCCTACAGTGCACCCAAGGTCTTCATTCTCACAGCCCCTGCGTCTGCCTTCCAAGACTTGGGTGGTGCGGTCAGAGCCTTTGCTAGAGAAGACCGAGGCAAAGAAGTCATTCAAAACCTCAGCCTTCTCCAAATCCTGTGTAGCTAGTTCACCCGAGAGCTTCCTGAGGGGGCCTACGTTCTCCCTAATCTGTTTTTTATTTGCTATGTACCTGTAGAATCCCTTCCTGTTATCCTTAATATCCCTTGCCAAGTTTAATTCTAACTGGGCCTTAGCTTTCCTAACCTGGTCCCTAACTTCCCGGACAATAACCCTGTACTCTTCCCAGGCCGCCTGTCCTTGCTTCCACTTTCTATAAAATTCTTTTTTAATTTGAATTTTCCTCAGGAGCTCCTTATCCATCCAAAGAGGTCTCCTGGCCCTCCTGCTGCACTTCCTTCTAGTTGGGATGCAACACTCCTGAGCTTGTAGCAGGTGATCCTTGAAGACCAACCAAGAGTCCTGAGCCCCCCTGCCCTCTAGGGCTATATCCCATGGAACCTTACTAAGCAGATTCCTGAAGAGGCCAAAGTCTGCTCTTTTGAAGTCTAGGGCAGTGAGCTTGCTGCACGCTCTTCTCACTGTCCTAAGGGTCTCAAATTCAACCACCTTGTGGTCGCTGCATCCAAGGCTGCCCTGCAGTGCCACATTTCCAACGAGCCCTTCCCTGTTGCTGAGCACAAGGTCAAGCATGGCACCTCTCCTTGTCAGTTCCTCTATTACTTGCAGAAGGAAGTTGTCTTCCACACAATCGAGGAACCTCCTGGATTGCTTGTGCCGGGCCGTACCGCCATTCCAACAGATGTCAGGGTGGTTGAAGTCACCCATGAGAATGAGGGCCTGTGAGCGTGAGGCTTTTCCTATCTGCCTATGGAGTGCTTCATCCGCAGACTCCTCTTGATCAGGTGGTTTATAACATACCCCCACAGTAATGTCTCCCGTCACTGTTTTCCCTTTAACCCTGACCCACAAGCTCTCTGTTAACTGCTCACCTGTCCCCAGACAGAGTTCCATACTCTCCAGCCTATCCCTAATATAAAGGGCAACTCCCCCTCCGCGCCTGCCAGTCCTGTCTTTTCTAAAGAGTCTGTAACCTTCCATTCCAACACTCCAGTCATAGGAGCCATCCCACCATGTTTCCGTGATGCCTGTAATGTCATAGCCCCGTAGATGAGCACACATCTCTAATTCCTCTTGTTTGTTCCCCATGCTATGGGCATTAGTATAGAGGCATCTGAGCCGAGCTCCAAATGAAGCTGGCTCATTGGCTGGAGCAGCCAGAATATCTCTGCATTGGTCCAAGCATTTATTATAGGTGCTGGCAACTGACTGGGTGTGTTGGGATGGAATGATGCCCCCCTCCCCCAACACATCTAGTTTAAAGCCTCCTTAACCAGTCTGGCAAGCCTCCTACCAAAACTGCTCTTCCCCTTCTTTATCGGACCAGCTCCACCAGCCCGCTAGACCTGGCCTACAAACTTGGGTCCCATGTTCAAGACACCCAAACCCCTGACTATGACACCACCCTTTTAACCATTTATTAACCTGGCTAATCCTCCTAGCTTTTTTTAGGTCCTCCCCAGTATCCTGGAGAATGAACAAAAGACTATCTGAGCTCCAGAGCCCTTAACCACCTCTCCCAGGGCTCTGTAGTCCTTCTTTATGCTCCCCAGGCTACTACTATCTATATCCCTAGCACCCACATGTATCACCAGAAGTGGGTAATAGTCCGTGGGGCTTACCAGAGCAGGCAGCCTCTCTGCCACATCCCTGATCCGTGCCCCTGGTAGGCAACACACCTCCCTTGAGACTGGGTCAGGCCGACAGACGAGTGCTTCTGTCCCTTTCAAAGTAGAATCCACTACTACTACGACTCGCCGCTTTTTCCTGGCATCACCAGTAGAAATCTTCTTTACTAGTGCATCAGCCAGCTGTTTCTGGCACAAGTGCGTTTCCTCATGAGCCCCCTGCAGGACAGCAAAGCGGTTCTGTGTGCGGGCAACAGGATTAGGAGGAAGTCCCTTGCTTTTAATTGTCCTTTTCCTCCTTTTTTTGTTGTTGTGGTTTTTTTTTTTGTCACCAATTCCCAGCTTCGAGAGCTATTAGTGGCATTAATTATCCCTGTGGTAGCATTATCCTTCAATTCTTCTGTTTCCCCTTCTCCTCTAAGTACTGAGTTGGGGCCGACTCCTATGGGATCATTTGGTAAGATTTCTTTCCTGATTAGAATTAGGCCTCCTCTATCGGTCCCTGGTTCCCAATACCGCAACCCCCAGGTTCTTCCAAAAACCCAACTTGAGTCTAGAGGGTTAGATATATTTTTATATATGTGTTTACAGTTCCCTTGTAACACCGTTCCACCGCTGGAATCTCGTTTTAGGAGTCTTGCATACAAAGGGCCCCCATCCTACCATTATGTAACGGTCTCTTCCTCCCCCTGGTTGCCATTCCGATGCAACTCCCCAATAAGCACAATACTACTCATTAGGATGGTTGCAATATCCCTTTCCGGGGTTTGAACTGGGACAAAAATAAAATCCCTTTAGATCTAGACAGGGTTTTATGGGGACTAACTGACAGAGGGTGGCAGTAAAGCTTAGGGCTCCTGGTCCAATCACAGTTTGAATAATTTGCTGGTCTTCCCATCTACTTAAAATCCATTTGTGAGGCTGATGCATATGTCCCTCTGTTCCTTGAGAGTTCCCAGGATACAATAGCAGCAACAAAAACAACACCAGTATGTGTCGGGATAGTAGAGTACACCTTTTGCCAGTGATTCTCAATAATTCTAATATCTTTGATGGAATATAGGATGTGTTGTTGCCATCTGGATTGGGATGACAGCTGCAATCACCGGGAAGTTTTAAACTCTTAGCATGGGAGTTTGGGTTAACATCGAGGCAACTCATCCTGGTTTCTCTTCCCCACCTTTTTACTCCTCTGCCTCGCCCGTCTACTCGGTTGCTTCGAGCAACGGGGTGTGCCATCTTCTAGGCAGCAGGGGTATTCTTCAGGGGTTCTCGTGCCGTTCTTAGCAAGTTGCCTTTTCTTATACTGTTCCCAGTTCTTGTTTTTAACTCCTGGTGAATCACACCGTATTCCCTTTAAGGTTTGACGGCAACACACTTGAGTAATTTCAATTATAAAAGGTATGGTTTCATTAGAATGGTAACAATATTTTTCGGGATTTATGCCCAAACTAAAGATCTCCCACCATTCATTGGACCACTCCTTTAGTTGTCCTGTTGAAACTTTTACTCGTAAGGCCAATTCAAGTTAGATTCCTCTCTTTTTCTCAGCACTCTCTACACACCCCTCTTGGGGGTGTCCCGTTATGGCAATGGGTCCACCACTGTTCCCGACACACTTTACAAACATAGAATACAAAGGGATAACAGCTACAGTCGGGATTTACACAAGCAATGGCTATATCATCAGTACAGATGTAGTCTAGGCCTGCGGCCTAGCTTATATTGTTTACCCGTACAGCAGTTATGTTCTGGTTCATGCGTGTCCTTTTTTCAGGGTGATTTTTAAGTCGCCAGGCTGGCTTGTCACCTTCCAAGTGGGGTCTGAAATAGGTCCTTTCACTCGGCTAGCGTGAGTCCACCCTCTTTCAGCTGTTCAAACGGCAGTCTCTGTAGTGAGTAAAACAAGAAACGGGCCTTCCCAGCGAGGGGTCAAGGATGATTCTTTCCAGGTTTTTATAAGCACTCTATCTCCGGGTTTTATAGAATGTATTGAAATGTCCAACGGGGGTCTCTGGACCACCATCCCTTTTCTCCTAAGTTCTTCTCTCCTTCTTATTAACTGTACAATATACCCTTGTAAATGGCTGTCCTCGGTTCTAGGATGATCTGCAGGAGATTCTAAGTCTGTCCTGGGTTTAGCAGTAGCAGTCATTTCTTTCTCCTTCTTGGTAGCTGGTGCAGTGCTGTGTTTTGACTTTCGGGCTGGGAACTAAGCTGATAAAATGATGTTTTGGTTTGGCCAAGGACTTTGTGAGCCTCATGCTCTGCCAGGGAGGAGGGGAAGCCAGGAGGAAGCAGAGACAGGACACCTGACCCAAACTGACCAAAGAGGTATTCCATACCACAGCACGTCATGCTGAGGGGGGGAACTGGGAGATACCCGCAAGGACAGGGGGTCTACTGGGTCAGACTCGTTGTTCGACGCGTGGTATTGTACTCTTTTCCCTTGCTATTATCTCTTATCATTGTTGTTAGTGGTGGTAGCGGTGGTGATTTGTATTGTACACTGGTTGCTGGACTGTTCTTATCTCAGCCCGTGGGAGTTGCATTCTTTCGATTCTCCTCCCCATCCCTCTGGGAGCGGGGAAGGGGGGACAGCCCCTGGGGAGGGGGGGGGAACGTGGGCCTCGATTGCTTCCAGCCCGGCACCACCCACTGGGAGTGCACAAGTTGTCTGGCTGGGGTTAAACCACAACAAAGTCATAGGGCATTCCATATAGCATCTCAAATGGGGAAATTCCAGTATCTGTTCTAGGTTGAGTCTTTATGTTTAATAGTGGTAAGGGTAGGCATTTGACCCAGGATGTCCTTTTTTCTAGCATGAGCTTAGTTAATTGCTTTTTTATTTCCCCGTTCATTCTCTCGACCCTTCCAGAGCTTTGGGGATGCCAGGGGGTATGATATTCCCATTTAGTTCTCATTGGGTGAGACGCTTCCCTAACTACCCGTGAGACAAAATGCGGGCCTCTGTCTGAGTCTATTATTTCTACATTTCCGTACTGAGGAATAATGTGTTCCAACAATATTTTTACTACATTGTGTGCAGTGAATTGAGTGGTTGGAAAAGCCTCCATGTAGTGTGTCAAATGATCAACTATTACCAGCAAATACTTGTATCTACCAACCTTGGGTAATTCTGTAAAGTTTACTTGAATTTTCGTAAGGGGTCTCTGAGCCATCTCTGATCTACTAAGGCTTGTACTCTCCAATGAGTTATTTGGTGAAACCCCTTCATTACTTTCCACGCTAAGAGCTTAGGTAGCATTTCTCTTCCATCAAGTAGTTCCCATTTTCCCTATTTATTATTAATCCCCATTTGGATCAACTTTTCTTCTTCTTGATCCGTGAATCTTAATTCCTGTTGATTTTTAGGGTGAGGGTTACTCTGTTTCGTAATTTTGACTGACAACAAGGCTGCTCGTTTTGCTTCTTCATCTGCTAAATTATTTCCCCTTATCTTAAAGGTTAATCCTTGTTGATGGCCTTTCACATGTACTACACCTATCTTCTCAGGCTCCCTTAAGGCTTGGAGAGTCTGTATGATCAAAGATTCGTGTATTAATCCTTTACCTTGAGAGTTTATAAGCCCTCTTTCTTCCCAAATTTATCCAAATGTATGTACCACTCCAAAAGCATATTTCGAGTCTGTGTATATGGTCCCAATTTTTCCCTTCAGGTATTTGAGAGCCCGCAAGACCGCATATGATTCACAAGCTTGGGCTGACCAGCTGGGACTCAAGGGCCCTGATTCTAAAATCCCTAAGGTCTTCCCATTGATTATTGCATACCCTGACTTTTGCTTTCCTTCCACCACCCGGGAGGATCCATCTACAAATAATTTCTCCCCTTCCTCTAGTTCCTCTTCTTCTAGGTCAGGCCTGATTTTAGTCTGCTCTTCTATACTACGGAGGCAGTTGTGGCTTAATTCTTCACTGGGTTCCCCATACAGTAATTGGGCAGGATTTTGGAGGCTGGTTGTTTTAATTTCTAGTTTGGGCAAACAGATCAATATGCCTTCATATTTTAAAAGCCTAGCATCCGTTATCCATTTGTCTACCTTCTGCTGCAGTACCCCCCACATATTATGGGGGGACAATACTTTTAATTCCCCCCCAAAGGTAACTTTATTAGCTTCATCCACTAGGAGGGCCACCGCCACTACTGCTTGGAGACATGTTGGCCATCCCCTGCTCACGGGATCTAGTAGTTTGGAAATATATCCCACTGGTTTCTTTTTTCCTGCCCATTCCTGAGTTAACACCCCAAAGGCAGTTCCTTCTTCTGTATTGACAAACAAGTAGAAGGGTCTTCTCACATCAGGTAAGCTCAATACTGGAGCATTTATCAAATCTGTTTTAAGAGCCTCTAATTTATCCTCATCTTCCTGAGTCCATTTTAATAGGCCTTCTTTAGTTAATTTTTGGTATAAAATATTAACCTTTTGTCGTGGTTTAACCCCAGCCAGATGGCTTTTTCACTCACTCCCCCCCTTCTTGCCCTCCCCCTACTCCTGGAGGGATGGAGAGGAGAATCAAAAAGAATGCAACTCCCACGGGTTGAGATAAGAACAGCTTAGTAACTAAGGTATAACACAAATCACTGCTGCTACCACCAATAATAGTAATGATAAAGGAAATAACAAGGGAAGAGAATACAACACCTCATCACCAGGCGACCGATAACTCGTCCCCCCCAGCCCGACCAAGCACCGACCGATACCTCCTCCAACCCTGCAGTCCACCTAGCCCTTCTGGGTAACTCCCAGTTACCTCCTGGGCATGATGTGCTGTGGTATGGTCAGTTTGGGTCAGGTGTCCTGTCTCTGCTTCCTCCCGGCTTCCCTCCTCCCTGGCAGAGCATGAGGTTCACAAAGTCCTTGGCCAAACCAAAACATCATTTTTTTCAGCTCTGTTCCCAGTCCGAAAGTCAAAACACAGCACTGCACCAGCTACTAAGAAAGAGAAAAACAACTGCCACTGCTAAAACCAGGACACCTTTTTACTAAAATTCTCAATCCATTGCCTACAATAGCCTAATAGGCCCAAAAGTTGTCTGATTTGTCTTTTACCTCTGGGTGCTCCTAGAGATAAAATGCCATTTACCCGATCTGGGCCTAGTTTCTTGCTACCCTTACTAAGCCAATGCCCTAAGTACTTTACCTCTTCTTCTACAAATTGCAGTTTTGATTTAGATATCTTTAATCTTTGTAGACTAAGGAAGTTTAGCAATCTAATACTTTCTTTTCTAACTGCCTCCTCATCGCTTTCTGCTAACAACAGGTCATCTACATATTGTACCAAGGTTACCCCTTTACCCAAGTCATAACTTCTTAAAATTTGCTCTAGGGCTTGACCAAACAAATTGGGGGATTCGGTAAAACGCTGGGGCAATACAGTCCAACGTAATTGTTGTTTTCTAAAAGTGTCAGGGTCTTCCCATTTGAAGGCGAAATAATCTGCTTTTTTCTTTAAGGGGGCAGGCCCAAAAGGCATCCTTGAGGTCTATTACACTATACCATTGGTTTTCAGGACTCAGTTGACTAAGTAGGGTATGGGGATTTGCTACTACAGGAAATCTAGTAACCATTCTTTTATTTATTTCTCGTAGATCATGAACCAATCTGTAGCTCCCATCACGCTTCTTTACAGGGAGAATTGGGGTATTAAAGGGAGACATACAAGGTTCTAGTAATCCTTTACTGATTAATCTCTCCATTTCAGGTTTAAGTCCTCTTCTCCCCTCTTGTGACAATGGATACTGTTTTATTCTCACAGGTATTTCAGGATTTCGAATAGTGACATCGAAGGGTTCAATATTTAATTTCCCCACTGTTTCTGGAGTATACCATACTTCGGGGTTAATATTTTCTTCGTCTGTCATGGTGAGGGGGCACAGTCTTATCTTTATTTCTTTATCTTTTACTTCTAGGTTAATTCCCAATTCCACAATCATATCTCTCCCTAATAGACTGTATTCTGCTTCGGGGACTAATAAAAAAGATCCAACCCCATATTTACATTTTGATTCAATCATTACATCTTTTATAATGGGGACCTTGAAAGGTTCCCCCTTTGCTCCTATTACATTAACTTTTTCTGGAGACATTTTACACCCTTTAGGTAAGGTTTGTACTGTGGATCTTTCAGCTCCGGAGTCCACTAGGAACTCCACTTCTTGTTGCTGAGGACCCACTTTTAAAGTTATCAAGTTCCTTTTGGGGTCCTCAGCACATAGAGCCCCTGACCCCGCTAATCCTCATTAAACATTTTCTCATCCTCTATCCTCTTTCTACAATCTCGCTTCATGTGTCCCCTCTTCCCGCAATAGAAACATTCCACGTCCCTTGTGTCTCTCACAATCCTCCTTTCAGATTGCTGTACTGGGGCCCCTCTAGATCTTTCCCTTGGACCTCCCCCTCTTCCTTGGCCTTTTACTGCTGCACAGGCTCCCTTCTGTCCTTCCCTTACTGCTGCCACCAGTATCTCGTTTGCCTTTTCTGTGCTTCCTCCTCCCTTCTTACATAAACCTTCTGAGCTTCCCTGAGCAGCTCATCCAATCCCCTCTCTTGCCAATCTTCCATCTTTTCTAATTTCTTTCTAATGTCCACCCAAGATTTTGCCACAAACTGGGTCTTTAATAATGCCTGACCAACAGGAGTTGCGGGGTCCACTCCTGAATATAACTGGAGACTCTGTCTTAATCTCTCTAGCCAATCGGTTGGAGTCTCATCCTTTTTTTGCTGTTCACTAAAGGCTTTATTAATATTCTGGCCTTTAGGAACTGATTCCTTAATTCCCTGGATAATGATGGCACAGAGATCGGCCATATTACCCCGGTGCTCAGGATACGGGTTATCCCAATTGGGTCTTTGGTTAGGCCACTTCTAGTCTGCTGCTGGGCCCGCCTGATTTTGCTGATCCCATATTCTCATCCCAGCCCTCTGAATCACCTCTCACTCCTCTGAGGTAAATAATATTCCTAGAATTGCCTGTATTTCATCCCAGGTATAAAGATTAGGCCCCCAAAATTGGTCTAATCTTTCAGCTACTCCGAGGGTATCTTCTAATAAATTTCCCATTTCTTTCTTAAAGTCCCGAACATCTCCAGTGTTTAATGGGACTGAGACATAACCGGCTCCCGGTACACCAGCCTGACCTCCGCCCCCAGGGACAAGGACTTCTTGGAGGGGAAATAACTTTTCTTCCCTAGCTTTACTCCTTGTCATCCTTGTGGAAGGGGCCTGAGGGTTCTGAGGGGCATGGGAAGAACTTCCGCTCCCTATATCCTAATTGGAATCCCCTGGGTCGTCCTGACTCTCGGCAGCGGAGGCATTGGGGGGTAAATCAGGCAGGTGAGGAGCATAAGGAGGGGGCCACCTGGAAGCGTCATTTTCAGGACGAGACCTCCCTCACTTCTTTTCCTTTAAGGCAAATATGGACACCCTCTCATCCCCCTGCGATACCCATAAAGCGGCATATTCACTTTCCTCAGAGTTAGGGTTTTTTTTATCATTTGCCCATAAGTTCAATTGCTGACATACCCAATCCTCAGAAGACCCAAAAACTGGCCATATTATATGAGGATTTATAAGGGGCTTCCCTCCCCACATTTCTATACAATAGTGTACCATTTTCTCCTTACTTTTATTTCGTCTTTGTGGGGAGTCATTCCAGAATTTAAGCATTAACCCCAACGGACTATCTGGGGAAATAACTGGCAGTTTCTTCTGGCTGCCACCCATGGAATCAGAGGGCTTGCTCTTCCTCTGTCCCATCTTCCGGAATGTCTACTCAGACACACACACCCCCCGTTCCCCTCGGTCGTGACTCGCTCCCTCACGGGCTACGAGAACTGCACTACTAGAGCGTCCGCACTCGCTTGGTCTCCCTGAGACCTCTCAGTCGTTACACTCTGGGATACCCAACCCCAACCAAGTGCATTACCGCAAAACACAAAAAAAAAATACTTACTCCAGAGTCTTCACTTGGTCTTCGTGCACAAAAATTATGGGGTTCTGCAGATTCTTCTGCCTATTTATCGAATTTGGAGGGGTTCAGGTATCCAGGTCTCGGCACGGGAGGTTCTCACTCTGGGGCCATACAAAGATGGGGCGCCTCCCCAGCGTGCGAGTCCTGAGCCGCAGTTGCCTGGATCCGAGTCACGGCACCAAAATTGTTATAAGTTAGGACAAAGGTCCAGGAGCCAACTGTGGTGAATAATAAAAAGTTATTTATTAAGCAAGCGGTAAATTGGCAGAACAGCGCTGGGCGGCCGGGGAGCCACTGCTCCGCCAACGGCTCGCGACCCCCTTCCCCGGAGTCACAATTTTTATAGTCCTCTGTTTCCGGTATACGTGTCTGCCTTGGTGTATTCTGCGTCTGCACCGGCCTGTTGCTAGGGGGTCTTTTTCTACCTCCTGGTGGTCGCTGGGATGAAGGCCCCAAGTCTTCCTCCTGTGACCGTCCCGTGCCCCTTGCTTGACACATGCGTGTTTATCTAAGTACAAAGCCTTCACAATCATTGTTTACATTACTGGATGCATGTTTAATGCAAGGCCTCCTCTTTCCCAATTCAAGGTCGACATCTAGTTTTTCTACTAGCGTAAGCAAGATTTTATTAACAAACACTTGTCTTTTATCACAAAGCGTGTCCAGCGAGTTCCTACAGCTCCTCCTCGCTGTGCCGCGGCGCCGGGCACCCACCGGAAGACCGGGCTTGGAGAGAAACTCACGGCACGTCCCCGCCCGGGGCCCCGAGCCCGGACCCGGTTCAGACGCCGATGGGCTCCGAGATGAGCTTCAGTGATGGGTGCTGCAGGGATGTGAGACACGGAGCCGCCCGGGGTGAGAGGGAATGGAACCCTGACGGTCACCGTCCCTCCCGAGTTCTTCCTGAGCTCCGGGCCCAGAGTCCTGGGCCCCTGGGGTGACCCCCTTCCCAGAACTCCTCCAGGGAGCCGGGCCGGTGCCATCCCGCGGCAGCTCAACAGAACACGACGGGACCCCCCCGAGCACCGCGGGCCGGGACCTGCACCTCCCCGCACTCTCAGCCATTCCCCGCAGCGCCGGGTCGGCCTTCCCCGTTCCTCCCTCCCGATCCCGGCTTTCCCCGTTCCCATTCCTCCCTCCCTAACCCGGCCTTCCCCGCTCTCACGTGTCGAGCACCTCCACCTTCCTCTCCTCGTACAACTCGTCATTCAGCATCGACAACGCGCTAAACGCCAACAACAACCCTCGCTCCGCCTTCATTGCCCCGCCGCCTCTCGCACCCGGCAACGTGACCCCGCCCCTCACTGCAGGACGCCCCCTGGTGGCGCGGAGGGCCGCCCTCAGCCAGCTCACCCGGCCCCGCTGCTCCATAAAATCCCAGACTGGTTTGAATTGGAAGGGACCTTAAAGCTCATCCAGTCCCAACCCCCTGCCATGGGCAGGGACACCTTCCATTAGAGCAGGGATGGGGCAGCCATAGCTTCTCTGGGCATCCTGTGCCAGCGTCTCAGCACCCTCACAGAGAAGAACTTCTGCCTAAGAGCTCATCTCAGTCTCCCCTCTGGCAGGTTAAAGCCATTCCCCTTGGTCTGTTCCTACAGGCCCTTTTCCACAGCCCCTCTCCAGGTTTCTTGTAGCCCTTTACAGGCACTGGGAGCTGCTTTAAGGTCTCTCCTTCCACCACAATGATGTATTTGGCATCCTGATGAATATATAAACCCACACATGGCTTGCTCAGTGCAGAAGATCTGCACAGGTCCTGTGGCTCAGGAGAAGCCACACATCTTCCTGCCAGGCAGATGAGCTGACACAGAGCTACCAGGGTTGCCCAAGGGCAACTGCAGGCTTTACGTCCTGGGTACCAAATCAGATGTGACATTTCAGTTAAGACTCTTGGATGTTTAAAATCTAAGTTAAAAAATTTCTGTACTGTAGCAGTGATGTAGCATTGGGTATTTCACTTGCAGGGTGATGTCCATGGTGTGTAGTTTTGAATGCTTTGCTTCTATGAAAGCACGTTACTAATCAAGATGTATCTGCCCATTGTTATTTACACAGCACAATCTTATGACAGGCTGTCAGTCCTCTCATTCTGACACCCTTTTGATACATCTACAGATGGCAGGACACAGATCTCACTCTGCAACACCAACAAAGCAGTGCCTGGACCTGAAACTAAAAGCTAGACTTGCTTTGGGTTGTGCACTCCTGAACACACAGCACAAACACCACTGTGTTTTATCCCAGCATCCATCTATGGACTATGGACACAACTAAACACATGGTAATGATTTTTCACTCTCTTGAAGTATGAGACAAAGGGGCACAAAATCACAAAATGGGATATAGAAACCTGTATCAGTAGCTTTAAGTAATGTTAAGTTTGATGGCTTTGTAACAGTAGCAATGGAAAATTACTGAGGTGCTTGATACATAGAGAAAAAAATAGAGTACAACTGGAGAACATACTGAGAATTCTCACAAGATAAATCCTTATAGTTGGCATAGTTTTAAGAAAAACAGTCTAGAAGAACAGGACACAGGGATAAGCAGTATCTGAGAATGGCAGGTGTCCAGGATGGGCTACAGTTAAACTGACTGATAAGTAGGAGAATAGGAGGATTATTGTGTCTCTGGTGCTAACGGAACAAATTAAACTGGTATGAGCATCTACTGCGCGTGCTTCAAAGGCTGCCAGAAGTGATGAAGATTGTTGGAAGAAGTAAACGACCCTCAGAGACCACCACCACAATTCTGTACGCATGCGGGGAACTCTCTCGAAAATGATATAATCCATATGTAGCCTCATGAATATGTATGTATGCCCAGGGACTATATAAGGGTGGCTTGTATAGCAATACGGGGACACACGTTAGGAGGATTTATCCCCCGTGTCTCCCGGCGCCGCAATAAAGAATACCTGCTTGTCAGCTTGAAAAATTTGTTGGCAAGTTTGTTCCTGGAGTTTTCTCCGAATCAATTTGGCACCCCAGATGGGACCCTCTCTGCTCGGCTGCAGGACCCGCTGAGGACAGGGCTCCCTAGGGCCCTCGGGAATTTTTCCCGGAGGGACCCCTCAACTCATTCGGATCGCTGCGGGAGCAGACAAGGACCATCTCATAAAAGGTATTCTTTTTTTTGTATAGTCTGTAAGGTGCAGGGGGCACCTCGGTTTGGTAAATTGGTTTGGTAAATTGGTTTGGTAAATTGGTTTGGTAAATTGGTTTGGTAAATTGGCTTGGTAAGCGTACGCATGGTTTGGAAGCCTTCCGTAAATCGAGATAAGAAATCTCGTAGGTAAAGGCGTATACCCGGCTGCTAGCGTCCGTTTGGTATACACCCACAAGAAGCAGGGGGCTTCTTGTGGTTTGGGTCCTGCAAGATGCAGGGGGTGTCTTGCAGAAAAGGTTTTGGATTTTACTTGTATTTGATTTATTTTGTGGCTTGTTATATTAAGGATTTTGGTCTTGTGGTTTTGGTATCAGTGACAGACTGTTATAACTAAGCAGGGGGTATCATCTTGTGATTTAGGTCCTACAAGACACAGGGGGGTGTCTTGTGGAAATGGTTTTGGGTCCAGTGTGCTATCAACAGCCCATAAGGGATTTTATTCAGTGATGCTGTCAGCGGGGGTCCCTGAATAGGTTAGTAGAATCACCCTCCGATACAGTGGGCTGTTCAGTATGGTTCCCACAGTGGGACGCAGACAGGCTGGTCGGACACAAGGGTCTCATCCTTCCTGGGACACTGACAGGCTGGTCAACTATAAAGGGTTCAAGGAAACCCCCCTATTAATGTTACAATATGGTCTGAGCTATAAGGGTTAGGAAGTATTGCTTTTGATTCTACTGGTATTCGCCTATTTTGTGGCTTGTTACAGTAATGATTTTAGTCTTGCGATTCTGGTACTGGTGACAGGATGTTATAACTGTGTTATTAACTGTTGTTTGTTTGGTTGAATTTAAGTCTCTGTCTTTGTCTCAAGTGTTGTAACTGTGTGGAGTATGTCTGGGGATCCCGTCTGTGTGTGTGTGAATGTGAGATTGATAATGGAAAATCAGCAGAGTGAAGAGATCTTGAAAAAGAATCCTTTTGGGTGCATTTTGGCACACTGGAAAAAACTTGGAGGGTCTCCTGGGGGCTTGGTAAATAAGAAAATATTGGTAAAATATTGTAACCAATGGTGGCCTTTGTATACTTTGGAAGATCAGGAAAAATGGCCTAAAAATGGAACTCTGAACTATAATACATTGTTACAATTAATGTTGTTTTAAGGGGGCAAGGAAAATGGGATGAAGTAATGTATGCAGATATGTTTTTCACTTTAAGAAATCACACAGAGTGACAGACTGAATGCAAAATTAATATAGCTCCACCAGATTCCTTAATTTTGGCTTTGGAAAAGGACAGGGAAAAACTGAAAGTTAAGCTGGAGATGCTCAGCCTGTGATATTGGGGAAAGACGTTTAAAGTTAAAAAACAGTAATCAGGAAGATAAGGTGGAAAATCACGTACTACAGGTACCTCCGAGAGGAGCACCCTCTGCCTCTGTCCTATCTGATATTGATAAGGAAGAAGAGATTTCTGTCACTGGCAACAAGCGGCACATCCACATTCAGAGTTAAGAAGGGGTTAAACCAGAAGTGCCGTTGCAGAGGCAGGCATCTGCAGGCCCTGCAGAGCAGGGGGAGCTGCTGTGAGAAAAAGAAAAAAAAAAAAAAGGAAAACCAAGGGGGAAAGGAGGGGAGCTCGAGCAGCTCCTGTGTTTGAGCGTGGGAGGAGGGATGTCGGGAGGAGGTGGGGGAGTGGGCTCTTCTCTTCTGTGGGACCGGACCGGTGTGCGTGCTATGGGGGGTTTTGGACGCTGGAAGTGAGACTGCCTGGGGAGGGCAGTGCCATGGAGTGGCTCCGGTGACTGAACTGGAACTAAACTGACGGGGACCTGGGGAATCTACGCTAGCAGATCCACTGGTTACATTAAAACTAGGGACTAGAGGAAATAAAGTGGAATTTTAGTGGCTACAGGAGCAACTTATTTGGTGTTAAATCAGAGAGAAAAGAATTCGTTACAGATGTGGGAGCTACTGGCCACCAAGGAAAAGAGAAAAAAAAAAAAAAGGCATTTTTTCTGAAACCTTTAAAGTACAAATTGGGGAAAACAAATCGGAATGCATAAATATTTATCCATGCCAAATTCTCTAAAATCTTTGTTAGGGCGAGAAGCAACATTTAAAGAAGGCAAAATGGAATTCAGAGTTAAAAACAATTAATTGCAGTTTTGAGTTTAATTCAACAGAAAAGCAAAAAGGAGGACCTCCCTGAAATAGAATAAATCCTTAATCAGGTATATGTGGGAGTATGGGCATCTGAAGTTCCAGGTAAGGCAAAAAAATGCTTTGCCTGTTAAAGTGGAAATAAAAAGGGGGGGCCCTACCCAATTAGAATAAAACAGTATCCCTTCAAATTAGAAGATCAAAGGGAATTAAAAAAAATGATAAATTTTAAAATATAGATTATTAATTGAATGTGAATTGGAATATAATACTCCTATCTGGACAGTAAAGAAATATGATGAGAAAAGTTGCAGATTGGTTCACGATCTCAGGGCAATAAACAGAATTGCAGAGGATATTCGTCCAGTAGGAGTTAATTCGTATGACTGATTGACTAAATTGAATAATAATCAGAAATGGTTTGCCATCCTGGATTTAAAGGACACTTTCATTTGCTTGGGATTGGCCAAAGAATGCCACAATTATTGGCTTTCAAATGGGAAAACCCTGACAGAGGAAGGGAAATTCAATTAACTTGGACAGTTTACCTAAAGGGTTAAAAAAAAAAAAAGTCCGGCAATTTTTGGAAATCAGCTAGCATGAGAACTAGAATCATGGAAGCCACCTATTCAAACAGGACTCTGTTACAATATGTGGATGACCTGTTAATTGCTACAGAAACAAAGGAAGAATGTATCCAGTGGACAGTGGAATTGTTAAATTTTCTGGGACTGAATGGTTATCGGGTATCCAGACAAAAGGCCCAACTAACCCAAACCCAAGTTTCCTACCTAGGATATGAAATAACAGGAGGACAGAGAGAACTTGGAACTGCTAGAAAAGAAGCCATTTGCCAGACTCCAAGACCATTGACCGTCAAGGAGCTCCGGACATCCCTGGGAATGACTGGATGGTGCAGACTTTGGATCCATGATTATGGTGTTCTGGTAAGACCACTATATGAACTGTTGAAAGGAAACTCTCCCTCTTTAGAATGGACTGATACAGCAGAGGGGGTTTCTAGAAATTTAAAAACAGAGCTAATGAGAACTGCAGCTCTGTGACTCCTGGATGTGACTAAATAGTTTTGGCTATATTCCTGTGAAGAACAAGGAATAGCTTTGGGGGTCCTTGCTCAAAAACTAGGACCCTACAGAAGGGCAGTGGCCTATTTTTCAAAACAGCTGGATGAAGTGAGCAAAGGATGGCCCAGATGCCTAAAAGCTATGGCAGCAGTTATCACAAATATTAAAGAGGCTTGCAAATTTACTTTGGGACAAAAGATTACTGTACTAGTGTCCCATGTGGTATCAGTAGTCCTGGAGCAGAAAGGAGGTTATCTCCTTCACATTTTTTTAAATACCAGGCCACCACTGTAGAACAGGATGATACAGAAATTGTGGTCACTAACGTTGTGAATCCAGCATCCTTTTGCAGGAACAATCGACAGAACCAGTAACAAAAGACTGCTTGACCACCATGGAGACTGTATATTCGAGCCGACCAGACTTGAAATAAAAACCCCTGGAAGATGGTGATTCTTGGTTTACTGATGGTAGTAGCTTCATGAAAAATGGTAAACGAAAGGCAGGATATGCCATTACCACCACTTCACAGGTAAAAAAAAAAAAAAAAAAAAAATCTAAACCTTCACCTGGTAACACCTCTGCCCAGAAGTAAAAAATAATAGCATTAATAAGAGCCCTGGAACTGGCTAAAGATAAAAGGATAAATATTAGGACTGATTCTAAATATGCATTTGGTGTGGTCCATGTCCATGGTGCTATCTGGAAAGAATGTGGACCTTTGAACACACAAGGGAAACAGATTAACCATGCTACAGAAATTCTACAATTACTGGAAGCTGTTCAGCTACCTGAAGAAGTAGCTGTTATGTACTGTAAAGGACATCAACAAGGTGGCTCTGATCAAGAAATTGGAAATAATTTGGCCAATTTTGAAGCCAAATGAGCAGCTGAACAATTTCAAATCATATCCTTAATCCCTGATGGCAAACTAACAATTGAAAAATCTAAACCTAGATATTCAAAAGAGGATAGAAAATTGATTGAGGATCTAAAGGGACAGGAAAATAGAGGGTTGGGCTCAAATACCTGGTGGGCGAATTGTAATCCCCTATAACCAGCTCTGGATGTTAGCTCAGGAAGAACATAATAAAACTCATTTGGGTAGCAACCCTTTGCATAAATATTTAGACAAACAAATCTGTACACCACAGTTCAATTAGTGACAAAACAATGTCAGCTATGTCTTAAGAATAATCCTAAGACTGAAAATAGAAATCAAACTGGGACAATTGGGAGAGGAAGTTATCTGGACAGCAGTGGCAAATAGATTTTTCTGAATTACCAAAAAAAAAAGGGGGGGGTGTTATCGATATTTATGGGTATTAATGGATACTTTTTCAGGCTGGCCAGAAGCATTCCCTTATAGAATAAATAATGCAAAACAAGTGATTAAAATATTATTTAACGAGATAATAAGCTCGTTTTGGGGTACCAGAGGCAATTTCTTCTGACCGAGGCTTGCAATTTAGTGCAAAATTGTTACAAAAAAATTACCAAAAAATTAGAAACTGATTGGCAACTACATGTTCCATATAGGCCTCAGGCCAGTGGGCAAGTAGAAAAAATGAACCATCTGATTAAACAACAAATTGGTAAAATATGTCAGGAAACTAATTTATATTGGTACCAGGCATTACCACTGGCTCTATTAAGAATTCAAACTAAACCCCGGTTAAAAGAAGAGGTTAGCCCATTTGAGATTTTGTATGGAAGCCCGTATCAGTCCCAGTTTAACGGAGAAAGTCTTCAGGAATTGGAAGAAGACTATCTCCAACAGTTTCTGATCAATCTGGGGAAACAATTGGAAGAGATAATAGGGAAAAAAAACAAGAGGTTTGGATTATCCAATTCACCCTTTCAGATCTGGAGACTGGGTTTATGTTAAGAATTTTTCAGGAGATCCTCTACAGGAGAAGTGGAGCGGACTATATCAGATATTATTGATCACCTTTACAGCAGTGAAGATAAAGGAACAACCTGCTTGGATACATTATTCAAGAATAAAGAAAGCACCAGAGCCAGAGAAGACATGGCGGATCGAACCTTCAGTACCCTTGCGTATGAAATTGTGTCGGTCATAATTTGGACTCATATGATAACTGGCGCACAAGCTTGGGACCAGAACTTATACCTGAAATTAGTGCAGAATGTTACTATTGTTTTAATCATAGTGACTGTTGGGTGTGTGCACAGTTGCCTAAATCAGGAGAAAGCCTGGATCTCCCATTAACTGGAGTTCCAATTCCTAACACTGTCTCATGGACAAATTTGTGGGTGAACACTAGCAATCTGTATTCGAAGGAAAGGTTAACATTGGGAATAGTTAATCCTAACCCAGGTAATAAATACTACACCTGTGCACAAAAATATATTACACCAGGAACCAGGGTAGGAGATCAGGCTTGTTTAAATGCCATAGATGTAAGTCACCATTCAAATTGCAATCATACAATTAATATTGTATGGTATATGGTATCGTAGTTTAGTGATGGCCTGTTCCTAAAGGGAAAGGATGGTATTGGTTATGTGGAAAAAATGCTTATAAGATTCTACCCCCAACTGGAAGGGGGCATGCGCCTTAGGTGCTATAATACCCAATTTTACTATCATCAACAGGTACCCTTCTGGGACCTGGATTAGAAGTTTTGCTAAATGAATCAAGTGAGGGCTTAACCCTATTATTGAACAGCACAACTCATTTCATAGTTTTGTAAAAGGGCTAATTTCATCTTTTGCAGTAAGTGAATTAGAGAAGGCAATTATAAAATATCTCGGCAACCATAGAGGAAATGGAAAGTAAAAACATTGATATAATCCAGGCAGAACAACAAGAGATAACTAGCCTATCTAAGGTAATATTACAAAACCAAATGGCTCTAGACATGTTACTGTCATCACAAATAGGGGTTTCTTCCATAATCAATGAAAGTTGGTGTTCCTATACAGACTAAAGTGGCAGAATTGAAACAGATCTGGAGGAAATTTGGAAACAAACTAAGATATTTCATAAAATGGCCATGGATGACGCCTCCTGGGGTTCTGAAGAAACATGGAAAAAGTTAACTTCATGGTTACCCAATCTCTCCTGGTTGAGGCAACTGGTTGCAGGAATATTGGTGTTAATTATTTTAATATTGATTACTTGTGGTATGATACAATGTTCCCTCTGGTGTTGTAAACGGTCTATGATAAATTACGAAGATTGGAAATGGAATGAAACTAAGCACCAGGTAAAAATGGAAAATTATTTCAAAAAGACTTTTGATGGTAATGGTAATATATAAAATGTTGCAAAAGAATTTGCAAAAGGACAGAAAAAGGGGGGAATTTGAGACAAAGGGGCACAAAATCACAAAATGGGATATAGAAACTTTTATAAGTAGTTTTAAGTAATGTTAAGTTTGATGGCTTTGTAACAGTAGCAATGGAAAATTACTGGGGTGCATGATACATAGAGAAAAAAAAATAGAGTACAACTGGAGAACATACTGAGAATTCTCACAAGATAAATCGTTATAGTTGGCCTAGTTTTAAGAAAAACAGTCTAGAAGAACAGGACACAGGGATAAGGAGTATCTGGGAATGGCAGGTGTCCAGGATGGGCTACAGTTAAACTAACTGATAAGTAGGAGGATAGGAGGATTATTATGTCTCTGGTGCTAACGAACCAATTAAACTGGTATGAGCATCTACTGCGCGTGCTTCAAAGGCTGCCAGAAGTGATGAAGATTGTTGGAAGAAGTAAACGACCCTCAGAGACCACCACCACAATTCTGTACGCATGCGGGGAACTCTCTGGAAAATGATGTAATCCATACGTAGCCTCATGAATATGTATGTATGCCCAGGGACTATATAAGGGTGGCTTGTATAGCAATAC
>NW_026901873.1:0-62985 GCF_033783945.1 Neopsephotus bourkii | reverse complement strand
TAAAATCTCCCAATTGCATGCAATATTGCCACAGGCTGGCCCTGCATTACAGACTAACAGGTGGGTATCATCTCCCTACAGTTCTACAGGTGACATAGTCCTATCAAATAGTTACTAAAAATGAAATGAAAGATTGCTGTAATGGCTTCAATGGCATAAAATATTGTTATATGGTTAGCTTTTTATCAGCTGTTTCATAACATTTAACAAAACTTGTCCTATTTGTCTATCTATGGCTTACCTAATATGAAACTAATTTCATTTCTTATCCTGTGATTAACTGTAGCTGCTCTAAAAACAGTAGAGAATGTCCCTATGGCTATTTGCAAAAAGTCCAGTCAACAAGAGCTCAGCATATTTTTACAAGGCTGTCAGATAAATCTCTCTATGGAAGTTGCCATGCTCACAGAAATTCAATAAAGCACAGCTTGGTAGCATGCACCACATGGAGTCTTCCAGAGGATTAAACCCATGTCTAGTTAAAACGTAAAGTTACTTGTAGAAAATATGCAAAAAGTGATTTGAAAAAAAATTTAAAAGATTACAGGATCAAGAAGAACCAAATTATATTGGTCAACAAGTATAGATCTGGTTTCTTTAAAATAAGTATATTACTTACACATGAACTGAGGATCATGAGAAAGAGGAAGGGAATTTTAACAACTAATGATTAAAATAAATCAGTATTTTGTGAGCACTATTGCATTTATTTTAATGCTTGTGAATGTGTATTTTAATATGGAGCTGACACACTGGTATTTCATATTATGTTTTCAAATATGGGTATAAAAATGTGCCTTAAAATTTTGCTCAGTCACTGTATTATATAAAGGGGAAACTGGTGCAATTGCAAAATCAAGCAGGTAAATATGTAAGTAGGTCACAAACGATCCCAATATATATACCCAACATATTGTGCAAACACCCCTTTGTGCCACATTAAATTTATTTTTACTATGTTTATAGAAGCAGATCTTTAATCACACATAGATCTGTCCCCATCATATAAAATTGATAATACTGGCTTGCATGGGGATAGGAATCCAAGAGAAGGCACTTATTTCTAAATGTCATAGTGTGCAGAACACTGACAATGTTCGCAGTGCAAAAGTACATGTCATTTGCACTATAATGACAATGCCTTTGAAGAACAGTCTTTTTTTTTTGTGTTTAAATTACCTGTAACAGTAATACCACTTCAGAGAATGATGCTTCAACAACATAGAACGGAGCTAAAAGAAAGCAGATTACTGATGAATTACCTTCTCTGCAGCATTCATGAGCCTTCAATCTACATCTTTCTGGTTTACCGACCATACAGCTGCACAAATACTAATTTATCTCATCTCTATGTGGTCAGATCGGGTTGATAAAAATGGGATTAAACTCCATGTTTTAGATATACTGATGACTTCAGACCAGATTATATCAGTGAGCATTTGGCCACCTTTTTGCATAGTCTGAGGTGGGAATGCTCCCTCTTTCTGTAAGTCTCTTTCTGTTCAACATGTGCTGGGAAACTTATTCAGATTAGGGTTTGTTATCCAAGCTGGAGAAACTTGGCTCTCAAGAGCCTTGGCTGGCCCCAGGCATCCTAGTGCTGGGATGGTGAATCTGCACCTACTAATCTGCCTGGTATTACCAGAGTGGAATGAGTCCCCCTTGCTTTTTCCTACTATAAGGAATAAAACAAAAATCATGGCATACTTAAGTCTTTCATATAGAGAATAACAAAGGGTACTGCTAGCTCCCTGTCACTTGAGATTTACTTTTTGAGAAATGAAATCTCAGTTACTGGAGAACAGCTGAAAGTTTTTCCGTGTTCATCCAGCACTTTTTGCTTTTCCCCGGGAAATGTGCATCCTGTTCCTCCAGAAATACCGAAAGGAATAATGACATTTGTATGTGCTACATTTACTATCAAAATAATACTGCAACACCTGCTCTGGTGTACAATAGTGTGTACTGTGGATATAAAGAGGGAGAAGGATTCATTATAAATAGATATGCTCTGTGTGTATATATATATATATGTAAAATGTATAAGTATATGTATTTTTTCACGCTTTCATGAAGGCAGAAGTCACTCTGAAAAAAAAAGACTGCACAAAACTAGAGGCCAGACCCTAAGCTGTTGTGAAGTGTACCAGCCTGCAGATTAGATGAGAGCTCTGAAAGTTTCTCATGCAGAATCTAATTTTGAAATCCACTTCTGTATATTCAGATAGGGAAGAGGGGACAGGAGGGAGTGCAGTGTTTTGCTCATGGAGACCATACTTTTTGTGGTCTCTGCCTGCAGCCCATGGGGGGCTGATTTCAACTGTGCTCTTGAAACACAGATCAGGTACTATTGCCAGCACACATTCTTTCCCTTTCAAAAATTTCACAGGTTCAGAGTCATGATAGGAGCTATAACTTCTGGCAAAATTATGGTGCTATTACTTTTCAAATCTGTTTGCAACTATCCAGCCAAGAGGTCTAGGGACTTAGGAAATGGCAAAAACTGTGCTAAATGTGTTTTATTAACACCAGTTTCTTAATAGTAAAAGAGTGAGGGGGAAATGAAGAGAGAACAACAAATAGAGATAAAATCGATGTTATTTTAGCACATGAAAGTTAAACAAAACCTGTTTTGACAATCTTTTACTTATTCTGAACACTTTCTATCATTCCAGTTCCCTCTGAACCATAAAAAAAAAAAAAAAAAACCAAAAAACCCCCAAACCAAAACTCCACACTCCCAAATCCATTACTAAGGTTTAGTCTTTTCATATCTAGATTCACATCATCTAGATTTAGCTACGAAGGGCAAAGCTTGATGTGGTAACTTGAAAAATGCATGGGGACCTCCAAGTCTTCAACCTTTTAGAAGCACAATCGAGCAGAAAGCAGGGTGTGACTCAGAAGTATTGTTTCTCTCCTGGCATTGCTCTTTTCAGATTGGCCCCAAAAGAGTGTTTGAATAAATTAGAGCTTTTCTACTTGTGCCAAGTTCCCCACACTGAGTAGCATCCAAAGTCCCCTTACTGGAATTAACCTCCTTTATTACACAGCTGCTATTCTGAGTAACTGCATACACGTTGAAAAGGTTTTCCAGTGACTATTCAAAATTGGCTTTCCAGATGAAGAGCTCAACTACAGCACAAAACAAGATCTTGACTCTACATGGGAAAAACACTTTCGCAAGCTATAATTTTCTTCCAGGTGTATGTTTGCTAGTCTTCAGAATCATAGTCTCTAATACCTGTGACTGGTCATAAGTGGCAGTACCTCCCTAGAAAGCTAAAAGAGTAAACTTTTTTTAAGAAAGTATGTACAGAATTTGAGAAGTGATTCTTGCCTACTTACGTTCAACTCTAGCCAACAGCAAGAGCTTCTGTAAAAAGTCAGAACACTAAAAATTCATAAAATATATTTTTATGGGAGAATAAATACTTCTTGTGGATTGGAATTTCCTGCCTTTGGTGAGATGGGAACCTCATGCTATTCTTCCTCAGCACGGTCAGAATGTTTCCTGTTTTTGCAGATCATCCGAAGATTTTCTGTGTCACACTTAACATGTTTTCCAAGTCAAGTTGGCAAAAGGGTATTTTAAGCAAAGTGCAAAGCACAGTAGGATGTACTATATAGTGCCATCTGGTGAAAAATGAAGTGCTCCCACATAAGAATAGAAATTTGTGCATTTTCCATTAATGCAAAAAAGAATCTTGAGATGGGATGATATTTACTGGCTATGGGTAGGTCCCATTCATCCCCATTTAGAACCACATCTCAATTTACATGACGAATGTGAACAGCCATTTCTGGAGTCGATGGCATTGTGAATGATGGTGTGAATGATTCCCAAAGAAGACACTTGAACACATATGGAACATATTTGCATCACCAAGACTCTCCATATACCATTTAAGAGATTTTGCACCCATCCTAGAAAGTGATCCTCATTTTAGGCCCAGATATCACATGGAAAGAACCTGGCCAGATGTAGTTTCATGGTTAGCAATTTTACAACGCAAAGGCCGTTTTGTAGCCACCGTGTCAGTCTGTTTTCTGCTTTGTTAGTTCACTCTAAGACCAATGGTGACCTTAAGGTAGGCACTTTGCTGACTGTTTTTTCACTCGCTTTTAGTTTTAGGTCCTTTGCTTTTGGAAAATCACTAAAAGTCTTTAATGTTGGCTGCTTCACTGTATTACTTAATTCACTAAAGGACTGGGCAGTCAAGACATGTTGTACTAATAACCCTGAAGGTCTACATAAGACAGAAGACCTGGAAGAATAACTTGCCTAATTACAATGTCTTTGAGAAACAAGACAAATCTTAATGAAAAAGCTGGTTATTTTTGAGGTAAAACAGAAGGTTTAAATTCAAATTTTTGTAGAAAAGTCTTGTCTGCACAGGAAAACCCACTTAGGAATTTAAGCAGATGCAGTTGATATAAATGATATAAACCCATGCTGAGAATCTTATTTTGATACAAAATTTGCTCTTGAGGGGTTCAGTTTATGTTCTTATTAGAGGGCTTAAGCTGCATCATAAAATCAATTCATACCAAAATAAGGCTCTCCTTGTGCAGATGAACTGTTAAGGGTATGAAGTACTCCTAAAAATTCTTGTTGGACTTGCTGGATGACTTTCTGGACTTTCTGGATTTATTCTGCAATCTTCCAAGCACAAACTCCTTAACTGATCAGAAGAAAGTTTTCAAAGTTTCAAATGTTCAGTTAACTAGCTAACTGGAAATTAACTATTGAGCTGTATTATTTCAAGTTAAACCAGAAGGAAAAGATAGAAAATTTATGCTGGATAGGTTACCTAAAATGCATATTGAGACAGTATGGGCAGTAGGTACCCTGGTTCACTGCAAGTTTACATCTTGCAATGGACTTAAAATATTTGCAATATTTACTCCTCCTATGTATTGCATCTCTTTGGTTTTGTGTTGTTTTCTTAATGCTGACTAATGGTTAATTCCAAAAGAAGCAGACTAGCCCATTGGTGGACTGGAAACTGAACAACAACTTTATATTTTTATTCACTGAGTTCTAATGAAACAATTCAGATGTCATTCCTTTCCACTTTATTGCTCATCCTGTGGAGTGTTATTGTGTGGCTGTCTTCACAGGGTATAGTTGCAACTTGTATCCTCAAGGGGCCTACAGACAGAGATGCTGAAACAAAAACTTTGAAGTGAATGAAGAGATACCAGTTGTTGGACAGGACTCAGAGAGTTAAAAATTACAGGGATGGGTGCAGTTTTGGGAGCAAGACAGACCCGCTCATCTTTATGCAGCATAGGTGCTATCTGCCATATAGGAAAATCTTCCTGTACTCTTCTCTGCCTTAAATGTATACAGTATTTTGTTTTGGAAAGCCTGTTTTTAGTGACTGCAGAAATAGTGGTCGAACTGGTTTAGGTACTGCAAGTTATTTTGCATCTATTCGGAACTGGCTGAATTGACCACTGCTTAAGAACAGATTTAAGGAGTCAGCATCTATTACTCCAAAAAGGGGTGTAGAATCTAGAAAACCTGCAGAAGTGGTTTGCAGAGAAAGAGAAAGGAAGAAAAATGTCTATTCTGAACAGTGTCATTTTTCCCTTTTTTGCTATAATAATTTATTATACAGTTCCTCCATCTTGCCATTTTCTTTTTGTTTCTCTACTCTCATTACATTTTTATATCCAATTATTTTTATTTTCATGAAACATGTTTTCGCTGTCCCGCCTTTAAAAGTGTTATTCCTGAATCATGTATAGTTACAAAAAATGACCCAGGGAGAGGTCCAAAGCCGGAATCTCAAGTATTTTCATAAATGTCATCCCCTGAATCTTACTCCTTGCCTTGGGAAAAATGAGACAAGAAGCCCTGAAACTAAAAATATAGATAAATTCTGTTTGCATTTTCCTGGTAGAGAGGGAAGATATGCAAAAGACACATGTGGAAAGATACAATAAGGGAGAGGAAGGGATGAAGCAGGAGAAAGAAGTGTGGAAGTCCTTGGGGAGTGAGAGGTTGGTCCTTGATGATGGGGAGAGACAGGACACCAGCTGTGATGCCTGACAAAGGACAATGTTGGAACCTCTCATGAATGCCTGGTCTTTCCTCTATTCAAAAGGGCAAGCAGAAGTTGAAAGGCATCCCAAATGGAGTATTTGGGTGCGTGCTTTCCTATGCATTACACATTTTCATAGATTCTAAGGGAAAAATCAGCTGTGGAACCACACCAAAAACATGGTTAAAAATATTCCACAAAAACACTTGTGGGGCATTGATCCCTCTGCTCTGGAAAGAGGACACCAGTGTACTTTTCCCTTCTCTCTTTTAGACTGATCATTGTTTCTTTTGCATATAAAAAAGCAAAGACCAAAAAAAAAACATCAGAACTTTGAACTTCAAACTATTTTCCATCTAACCTTAACAGTATTATTAAAATAAGAAAATATTATAGAGAAAATCTGCTTTGGAGGAAACTCGATCTTTGATTTTACTTTTTAAAATAAGTATATTGTCGAGTAGCTTGCTTCTGAACACGCAGATGGGTTGCTTTGGTGCAGTAGTTAGTATTTTAAACACATAATACTGTACATAGCATAATTATGCTCAATGACATTCTATGTAAATTGCTTGTCTGTGTCTCCATGACTTTTTTCTAGCTGGAAACTTGTTTTTTCACACTGAGAAAAGCACTTTGGCTCACAAAAACATAGAAGGGATGGCCAAAAGTCCGCCCAAAAGCCCCACAAGCCTGCAAAAAGCTCATGAGGGATCCCCAGTTGAATAACCACCTAAATCCATTTCAGACATTTGGGCTGAGATATTCCTTCAGATGGTGCTGGGTCATACCCCAACATATGACCGTTCCCAGAAGCATCCTTGCACAGGGGCATGTCAAGGGCACAGTGCTCAGATTTGTGACCAGCCTCTAGATCTAGACTTCTGATGTTAATTTGACTGTTCACACCCTGAACTCAGTCTGGGTGGGGGTGTGGGGAGCTGAAATAAATTAAAGCCACTTTTCCAAAATCATTATCTTCAGCTGTGCTAAGCAGAAATCTGGTACAGTTGAGGATCTGGCTGCTTGTGATTAAAGCCATTTCCATCAGACTGAAAATGGAGGCAAAACTAATGAGGAGAAAACAAAGGAGCCTGTGGAAAACAAAAGCAATGTGGTTTTAATTTACTTGTGTAAGGTCCAAATTATATGCTGTGTTCTCTGCTGAAGTCTGACAGTTCAGAGCACTGCGGTTTTGCAAGAAAACTCTGCTGTTGTCTCAAATGCAATACAGCTTAACATTTTCTGTATTTTGTATTACCAGCCAGGTATGCCTACAGTTTGATTGCAGTTCACTTAATTTTCATGTTTCTTAAGCCACGGTAGTTGGTAAAATTACTTCTGTCACATTCTTTTGCAAGACTCATTCCTGTGCTTTGCATTAATTTTTCTGTGGTCTATGGTTAAAAGCAGTCATAACTGCACGTAAAGTGCATTTCTGCAGGCTGCATTTTTGTATATATTTTATATAAAATATTATATCTCTTCATGATATAGCTACAGTGTGATCCACCCTAACTCATTGACGTTGGGATGGCTGCCAAAAGCAGATAGCTAAATATTTTTTCTTGATTTACATTTACAAATAATTTTTTTTTTAAAGGAAATTTTCAAACATTAGCCTATAAATTGTCACAGTATTCCTGCTACCAGGTGGTGTTACTAACTCAAAAGCAGAAGAATAATCTAATGAAAATTGAAAAAGCAAAATTTCAAAATGAGAGAAATGAATTTAAGCAAAAAATTTCTAAATTTTTTATTCAGAAATCCTGGTATTTGGATCAGTGAAGAAATATTTTAAAATCCTCTGATGCTCTTGAGGTTTTTCTTCTAAGTTTTTGAGTGATTACTAACTCTCTCCATGTTGGAAAATAAAAAGCAGTACTTTAAAAGATATCTTTATGCTTGTTTTTATATCTTAGAAAAAAAAAGGCAGTTATACTAAAAAAAAAAAAAGAAAGTATTCTATATTACAGAATTTCACTTCTATCCATTGGAATATTTTGCTTTAACAAAACACTTTTTTATTCAATTCACTGTTTTTTATTAAGAAAAAAAAACTTAACTACCTAAGCCTAAAATATGAATTTTAAAGTCTAAAAGTATTTCAATCACATTTAGTGGATTTATATGTTTTACAGAAACACACAAAAAAATGGGGAATTTATAACAAACAGGCTTCCTCTCTTCTAGTATCATGAGATCGTGAGGGTAAATATGCTGTTGGATGCAGAGTTACAGGACTAATCCATATGAAGAAATTAGTCATGCTTTAATCAATTCCTATACTGAGAATCTGCACTGTATAAAAATATTTTCATGGAAATTATTTTTTATTGTTTTTCTCTTAATACTGGCTTCTATGCAGCACATTTCTAGAAGTCTATTTGTAAAGTTTAATTCTGTTTTTCTATAGTTTAAGCTTTGTGTGACCTTTCACCTTTCACTTTGAGGTGACAACACAATTGTGTTGAATTTCATGTCTTTAAATCTTCTGAGCATGAATACACACATCTAAATCTCCAGCAAAACGCATTAGGCTTAAAATACATTGCTCCTATCAGAAGAAAAACCTTTTTTTTTTTTTTTTTAATAAAGTGTGAAGAGTTGTGCAAAATGACTTAATGTTAGAATTAATGTCGATAACAAATGTGTTCAGGCGTTTTCTTTTTTTTTGGTTTGCAAGATGGACTATACAAAGTCTGACAAGCAAACAAAACCAGAGGGGGGGGCAAAGAAATTTCGTGAAGCTTATATCTTCATGTAACAGGAAAATGTCAAACATTAATATTCAGATTTTGTGTTGCAAAAAACATGGAAAACATTTAGCTTCTTAAACGAATTATTATTTTGGAAGAGTAGACAATGTATTTGCCATTTTTTTAATTATTACATTGCTTAGATTAGACCATTAATCAACAGGTGCCAGGTGGAAACCATCAATATATGGCAATAGGGCTCCAGAGGCTGTCTTTCTGTAGAAAAGTCACAGCTGAAGTTAGTACTGTGGAATCATATTGCTGTTAGTGAAAGGAATATATCTGAACTGCTTCCAGTCTCTGAGACATCTTAGTATGAGACAAACACAAGGAGCCTCTCAATCTAAATGGAAAAAAGGACATTGTAGATAAGTTTAAGTAAAATTGGTTTTTGGTTCAGTTTTTGTTGTTTTTTTTTCCCTCTCCTTTTTCTTCAAAGCAGAAGAAGTGTCACAAATCTGATTGCATATTTAATGTTGAACTGTTATTCCTTTGGTGGCATTTGTATCTTTGGCAAGTTCTCATTTGGATATTCCTTTTATGTTAATCTTAAAATATTTGTTTCTCAAAATAGATTGACAAGGGACAACCGAAAGAATTTTTTTCCATGAAGCAAAAAATGTGGGTGTATAGGAAGCAAATGCAGTGCAGAGGATGCAGCATTGCTGGGTTCTGTAAGTAAGCAATAGAGTGGAAATGAGATGGTGGCTGGAGCTTTGTGTCATTTGTGGTACCAAGAGTATATAAGTCATAGGATGTAACTGTAGATAGATGCATGACATATGTATGAGTCCATGATGAACCCATGAAGAAGAGAGAAATTGCTGAAGGATAAACTTTTTGTACAAGGAAGTCCAGATATTGCTAGCAGAATGAAAGCTACAGGTTGAATTACACACATAGAAGAAAAGCTACACCATGTAGCACGTTATTTAATAAATTTTACACTCAATACTGACTTATGTGCAAATTATGCTCCATGCATAATATTTAACTGACTAGTGAAGTCATGATTTTAAATCAGATTTTATTAAATGATCTTTTGAAGACAATAGTAGTTAAATGCATATATACATGTATATAAAACTTTAAATATATAGTCATGACTTTATATATATTTCATAGCATAAAAAGAGAAAACATCAATCTTGTTCAGTTATCACTGACTCCCCTAAAAATATTTATACATTCATATAAAATTTCAATTCCATGCAACTTTGCATAAGTCATAGATTCTGTTAAGAAAGAAGTACTCATTTGAGGATACATGAATTTAAATCTCCAGCTTTTCTTTTACCAGTTGTCCGTATTTGTGATCAATAAATAGGTCATATGAATATCAGTCCTACCACTTAGAGTGGGCCACTAATTTTTCATGTTCTTTGATGGTAAACTATTTCATGACTGCTCTTCTTTTGAAAAACATAAATTAAGATGTTGTTTTCATATGGGGGTGTACTGAACTTTGCAATGACACACGGAGCTACTCCTGTTAGGATAGTGATCAGAGTCTTGACTGTGCATTGTGGAACATAATTTTTCACAAGATTGTTTGAAATATTTTCTTCACGGTTTTGGACTAGCTTCTAGATGAATAAAACCCCAATCCAGCACTATATGGAGATTACTTTAGCTAGGGTGATGAAACTGTTGTAAAATGCTGTATTTCTAGCCAGGTATATCTTCCTTCTGCTGCAAAATATTCTATAAAAATACTTTTTTTCTGGAAAACTTATTGAGTTTTACTTCTTGGTGCCAGAGTAGACAGATTTTGTAAAGTAATATTCCATAGAGGAACAAGTAAGGCAAGCAGATGTGCTTTCAATTTTCCTCACAACATCAGAGCTTTCAAAATAATATTTTATCTAAAAGCATGAATAAATTCTAAAACAACTTTGGAAATAAATATACACTCATTTCTTAATTATATACACAGTCTAAAATCTCTACTGAAGAATGATACAACTCAGTGTCTGAGGACTTGTATCTTCCCACTCCATCTTCCAATATGACTCTGTATAAATCTCCTAACATTCATAGATATTCCACTACAAATGATAGTATTTCAGTTGAAATAATCACCTTACATCTATTTCAGGTGCTTTGGATTGCCATTCTTTCACTTTTCCTGACGCTTTTCACCACTGGATTTGATTCTGAAATTATCTTTGCCATACATTTTCGAAAACCAACTTTCACCAGGGGATAGACAGGTTTTGCAGTGCTTGTGCTGTCTCAGTTCTCCTTATAATTGTATTTTTCAGATGCCAAGATGATTAGGTGGCTGTTGAGAACTAGTGTGGGTATTCACAACTTGTTTCTGTATTGCGTGATATAACACAAGGAGAAATTTTATGTAGGAATAATACAGTTCTAAATTATATTTCATATTCTTATCTGCCCCTAAGCTCAAAAATTAATGGAAGAATGATAATATCAGGTGAGCATAACTTTTTGGTTTCTCTTAGTGTTCTGAAAGTGCTTTTGTGCAGCTAAAATATGCTTCCAGAGAAATTATTTCAGATCACGGAAAATTGCATAGGGTGGTTTCTATTATGCCTCAAGAAGATTCAGAGTAATTAAAGCTTGAACAAGTTATTATTGATATTACATACAAATATAGGACAGAAACTGTAATAGTCTTCATGCTTTCTTGTGGATCACAAGATAAGGATACACACAGGACTCATGACTCTTCTATTGAATGGAGGAGAAGAAGGGTTTACAGGCCAAATAATTGTTACCAGAGACCTTTGTCTGAAAAGTCATAAGATACTTTATCTTTAAAATTTAATAAGGAAAGTATTTTATACTCATGTTAATGCTTAAATTAGTTACATATTCATACACTCAAAGCTTGCAGGAAACTTTTGGTATCAAACAGTCCTAATTCCTAAAAGTAGCAGGACTCATGTATCAGATTATTAAAACTGGGGTGTTTTTTTTCTGCAGGCCTATAATGGTGAGGATTTAACATACAAATATCATCTTCCTCTTTCAAAATCAAATCCAAGTTTTTGTCACAGTTCTACCACAAAGCTGTTTCCTAAACTCAGGCATATCCTGGTGATACCATTCAGTTTAAACAAGCAAATAATAAAGGGCCTGACTTTTTTAATGTTGTTATATCTAAAGCACTCTTCCTCTCAATACACTGGCCAAGATAAATGCAAACTAATAAATAGATGGATTAGAACAGATAGCTATGGAGAAAAACTGGTAAGCTATCACAGTTTGTAGCATTTCATTTACATATTTTAAATAAAGCAATATATGCAGCTTAGAGGGAGGACTGGTTCAACATTTTAACATATTCTCCTTCCCAGAGAAGTTGTCAGTGTTTAGCACATTAGTTCCTCTGAGTGGTCTTCCATTTTTTATATTGTATATTAATGATGCATTTTGGATGAAGAACTGCTTGTTTGACCATAAATTAGCCTCTGTACCAGATGGGAAGAACATGCTCATTTCAATGGATAGACTTCCATCTCCTTTGCCAGCAAGGAGTATTCACTTCAGCATTGTTTCTGTTTATATTCTCTCACCTGCTGGAGAGAGTCCAGCGCAGGGCAACTAAGATGATTAAGGGAGTGGAGCATCTCCCTTATGAGGAAAGACTGAGGGAGCTGGGTCTCTATAGTTTGGAGAAGAGGAGATTAAGGGGTGACCTTATTAGTGTATATAAATATATAAAGGGGGAGTGTCACGAGGTCGAGCCAGGCTCTTCTCAGTGGCAAACAATGAAAGGACAAGGGGTAATGGGTACAAATTGGAGCACAAGAGGTTCCACTTAAACCTGAGAAGAAACTTCTTCTCAGTGAGGGTGACGGAACACTGGAACAGGCTGCCCAGGGAGGTTGTGGAATCTCCTTCTTTGGAGACATTCAAAACCCGCCTGGACACGTTCCTGTGTAACCTTATCTAGGTGTTCCTGCTCTGGCAGGGGGATTGGACTAGATAATCTTTTGAGGTCCCTTCCAATCTCTAACATACTGTGATATTCTATGTAGCATAAAACCAGCAAAAGATGATGAATTAAACACTCTGTATGGAAGACCAGAGCTTGTTCCAGCTTCTGGGAATACTGGATTTCTTGCATGTGGCTTGGTTCTCATAGGATATATTCTGGGAATTGATTAAGGTCCTTGAGTTTGGATAACCTGCTCAAATCGTACACAAGCCTTTATTTTATGCCATCTTTTCTCCTTGATCAGAGAACTCTGCTTGAGCAATGTAGCATTCTGGCTGATTCTGGTTCGTGGTTTTATAGCACCATGTATCTGACACATCCAGAGGAAGAGGTGGTGCAGCCCTGCATCCTGCAAGACCACTCACTGCATTGTGCCCAAGAGCAAAACTGAGTTCACAGGATTTGCTTGAGGCGGTTAGTAAGGCACAGGTCTGTGCAGATATGCATGTGCATCCCCCTAATGCCTGTAGAATAGGTTTGGAGAAGGCCCACTGTACTGAATGTTCTTTCTGGAGTATCTTTTTATGTGCAGGCTACATGAGGAGAAGTGAACATATTACAAAAGTGAGTTTCTTTATACAGCTTCCTCCCGTTTGTGAAGCTTTATCAATGGAAAAGCTGCAGGCAGCACAAACAAGACAGCCTGTGACTATGTTTAATTTTCACATGAGAGGAGCTTTACACCATTTTCAGCAAGAATGCCATCTCAGACTTTGATGGAGGAAATTTTCCTTGGGAGATGATGTATAGTGATTTTTGGAGCGGATAATAAATATCCCCTTGTACTAATGCATTCCATTTTATTAGCTAGATCAATATTGCTGTAATTTCTAACCATTAGCATCTCATTGCTGCATAGTACATAAAAATATTTACATTAACACTGATCAAAATTGCAACAGCGTATATTAAAATATGAATGACATATAATCAGAATTTTCTGTTTCTACTGCCTCCAGTTATTTGTGACCCCAGATATAAAGTTCAAGTTTACACTTAATAGCACAATTATGTAAATCTGTAATTCTAACACTGAATTACAGCTGGTAATGATCAATAATTATATTTATGTATGATGTGAAGTTAATACTGCCACCATAGATTAATGTAAACAACAAAATTATTTCTGCAGTCAAGAGCTAACAAATCATCATAAACAAAAAGAACTAAAACAATCTCTTTGGAGCTTAATTCCCCTAGTGTAGTAAACAGATTTTTTATTTCCAATGAATGTAAAAGAACTGATTATAGAAAACACATCTCTACAAAAATTGCACAATGGCTGTATCTGTTAGTATAGTGTTGGGGCTTTTCTTAAATAATCTCTGAAACAGAGACTTTTTTTTGAGAGAAAAATATCTCCAAAGAAGTCTGAATAATAAATTTGTTGAAAGAGTTCTGGGGGAAAATAAACCCTGAGGAAAAAAAAAAAAAAAAAGCAGACTAAAAAGAATTTCAATCACCTGTAATATTGTTCTCTGCTGAAAAGTACAACAGGCAACTGCAAAATGGGACAGAGCAGTCCCTGGAGTAGCTGGGAGCTGGCTGGAGCAGGTGATACTGAAAATTTGTCCTGGTCTGTTCACTATTTCAAGAATACAAAACTAGAGTTACAGTAAGAACTACTTTTTCTTTTCAGAAACTTTTTCTACCTTATCTTTGATACTTAAAGTGCAACAGATTCTGCATCTGTTTACCTGAGAAATGGCAGAGTACATTTTGGAACCTCTGAATGGGAACCTTCTTGCAAAGCTGGTGTTGTCCAGCAAAATGAGTCTGCAAGATAGCCCAGAGCTGCATCCTTTTCTCAGTGCTCCAAACTGGGTCTACACCTAGAGGAGACTGAATCTGTTTAGTTAGAAAGAGAATACATGCACTAATACCCTGATGCGCTCCTTGCAGGATTGGCTCAAAATTTACCTTATAGAAGCCATAAAGCCCAGATAAAGCTGTGGATGGCTAATTAAAATAGGCTGCACTTCCTGTTCAAGTAGAAGCTTGTTTGTGTATCAACATAGCAAGTGACAATCGTGCAGAAAGTTATGCAGTGGTTGGAGAAGTATTGTTACTGTATTCTTGGGAAGGAACAGTGTCTGATCTGAGCTCTAGATGGCAGTTCCTATTTCTTCTATAAATGTACCACATTTTAAAAAATGGGCATCATGGCAACATGGACTTGAAATACCTTCAAGTGCAAAAAAAATGGAAAATGGGATCACATACTCAGAACAAGGGAGATAATATGATCTGTCTTTAGAAAATGTCAACAGAGTTTTGGAGAACAAGATGAATTTTCTCTGCAGTGACTAATCAAGAACTGACCCAGGACCTACAGTGACTTCAGTGAGCTTTATCCCTCTCTTTAACTCTGCTTCTTCTCTCATACATATATATATATTTTGTCATTTATTTCTGTTGTCTGGTTTCTCTTTAACACAGGAGAGGATTATGCTTCTGTTAAATGTTTATCTTTGCAGAATGAGGTCTAATGACAGCTTTTAGCCAAACCCTCTTATTTACAGGCTTGAAATAACTATAAGAACATGACTTTGGTAGGAAGTCTGTACAACAAAGCCCTGAAGGAACATGAGTTGAATGGAAAGTGTGAGTATTACTTACTAAAGGGTTTCTTCAGGATTTTAGCAAATGTGTGGGAACAAGGAGGAGAGCATATCATTATGTTAATTCTTAAAAAAAACCCAAAACCAGCAGTAATTAATTACAAATAAAATTAAAATGATTTTGTAGTACCCTCGTTTTGGCACTTGAACGATGGAAGAATGCTGCCAAGTTCATTACCGTTTTTTTTCAGTTGTTGTCAGACAGTGCCTTAAGTGGGCGGAGGGTTGGCTTACAACTTTTAATTTCATATTTTAGGCAGTTAATTTCTGCAAGCTGTTGTGAAGATGACAAGATTAAGAACTGAATACTGAGTAGGGTTCTAAACGTCTCTTGTAACAGGGAAAGTTATTTGAGCATAATAGGGAGAGCTGGAGTCACTTTGGTACTAAATAATTTTTTAAGTGTTGGTCTTTCATACTACTTTTCACTTTACTTTTCTTCTATCTAGCTGCAATATTTCTTTTTTAATTTGCTTTTTGACTAAGAGAGCTCTTATTAAATAAATAACAAAACGTTAAAAAAGAAACCACTTATCTGTACAATAGAATCAAACAGGGAATTCAAAGAAACAGAAAACAAAACCAAAGAAACAGCTTTAAGCCTAAATCAAATATTACAACAACATTAAACTTAATCCAGAGTCTTTTGAATTAATTTAAAGCAGACTGAAAGTTTATAAAAAGGGCAAACTGTAAGATAAAATAAAAAAAAAAAAAAAGAAAAAACAAAGTCCTGTGAAACAGTCTCTGTGACGATCAAGAATAGTGATTTCAAAAATTTCTGAGACAGCCCTAGTTCCAGTCATGTGCTTTTATTCACTTAACACCTGCAGGAAAAAGAGGGAAACCATGTCTTATGGCAAACACTTTATCAAATATGTAGTACCCAACATTGAGAATGAATCTGCAGGAAATTTTGCAGAAATAAATGAAAAGGGCCTTCTGAATTCTTTTATGTTGACAGTAATCTCAGTGGAGAAAAGAGGTGTATGACATACTAAAACAACAAAGAAGGTGAAGCAATTATGCTCAAAACTGAAATAACATCATACTGCCTCAAAAGATGAATTTTCTATAGGTTTAGTAAAGGATACTTACCCAGTTTGCTTCAGAGTAATGACTCACTCTGAAACCTTCTCCCTGTACACACTTGTCCTGGGTTCAGCAGTAGCAGTCATTTTTTCTGCTAAGTAGCTGGTGCAGCGCTGTGGTTTTGACTTTCAGCCTGGGAACAGAGCTGATAACACCAATGTTTTTGTTGTTGCTCAGTAATGTTTACTCTGACCAAGGACTTTCTGAGTCTCATGCTCTGCCAGGGAGGAGGGGAAGACAGGAGGAAGCAGAAACAGGAAACCTGACCCAAACTATCCAATGGGGTATTCCATACCACAGCACGTCATGCCCAGTATATAAACTGGGGGCAGTTAACTGGAAGGGTGAGTTCACTGCTCGATCAGGCTGGGTATCGGTCAGTGGGTGGTGAGCAGTTGTATTCTCTTCCCTTGTTATTTCCCTTATCATTATTACTATTGGTGGCAGCAGTAGTGGTTTTGTGTTGCACCTTAGTTACTGGACTGTTCTTATCTCAACCCATGGGAGTTATAGTATTTCAATTCTCCTCCCCATCCCTCTGAGACCAGGGGGAGGAAGGGGGGGAGTGAGCAAACAGCTGCATGGTTTCTGAGTGACAGGCTGTGCTTAAACCATGACAACACTCAATTTGAAAGCTATGCCAAAACGTGGAGCCTAAGAAAGTATCTCTTTGAGGATCTTCTTATAAAAATCTTCATTCAGAACGTTATTGCACCAACATAATCTGGAGTTGTAGCTAATTCTCTTAATGTGAAGAGTCAGTAATGTTTGACATGCTAATTATATGAAAGACTATCAGATTATTCAGGAGGAATTTATATTGACCATAGCTAAAACACAGTTTAAATCAAAGCACCTGAAAAGAATTTTCTTTTACCTGGGTCATAACAAAACACAGATTTTCCTCTACACCTTGTATGCCTCTTTGGATGTTCCTTATCCTCCTGCAGGAATTATTCATTAGTTGGGATGGAAAAAGCAGTTTGCATTTATTTAGAGTTCTTCATGTGGTGAAACAAAGAAGACTGGTTTTGAAAATATGTGTATGTTTCAGCATGAAAGCTTTTCTTGGTGTATCTGAAGTAAATAATTTAAAATGCTTTCATTGCTGAATACGGAACGTTAGAAAACATTCCTAGAAATATGTCTACGGCAACCTTTAAAAAACAAACATGGATATTAAGATAATGGAAACACCTATTTAGTATAAGCTATATGCTGAAAGATGGTGGTTAAAATACTTAAGTCACATTTACCATGGTAAAAAATGTGGATCACGATACAGAGCATAAGTGCACATATTATTGATTTTTTTTCCATCTCTCTGGCAAATTTGGAAACTGATATAAAAAACTTGTAAAGATTCAGAACAAGTATTCAAAAGTATCATACTTGAGGGCTAGCCAGAGGCAAAGAGAAAAGTCATAGTTTTGAGTTCTCCATTATTGGCCTGTTTTGGTACTTTAACAGTTGTGGGGGATGTGCTTCTGTGCAAAAGTGTCACATTTTGGAAAGACACCTCGCTATCAAATCATTCAAAATGAAGAGCCAAAAATACCCTTCCAATGCTTTATGTAAAGAGACATATTGCAAACATGATTTTGAAACAGTGGTTGTGCTGGAAGTTTTGACCCCTGCAGCGCAACACAAGTATGAACTGGAAACTCTTCAGCAGAACACAGCAACCCTCTAAAAATTATCCTTGCAAAGACATGGAATTTCTAATCCAATGTAAAATAAAATTCAAAGCAATGAGACTTTTTTTTATATGATCAGTGGCTCAGAGTACTCTGTGTCAAACAGAGGACCACAACGAACAATGAAAGCATTGTACTCAAGAAAATAAAGCAGAGGCATGACTGTTGCACTACAATTGAATACAGAAAGATGTTGCAGCCCATTGCTTGTGGGTAAAACATAAAAACAAGATTGCAGTAAAAACTAGTTTTCTTAACTCCAGCAGTAACAGTTTCATTAAGATGATGACAGCTCTTAAACAAAGATGGAAAATGTATTATGGCAGGACAGCAAGGTTGCCTTCTCCCCTCCAACCCTGATGAGCAGGTAGAATCACAACATGGGTGGAATTAGAAATTTACTCAGGTTGAAGAAAACAAGGACAGCTGTATGTTCAGAAGGTGTTGGAAGCACACCTGAGATCTATTTTAAAGTTAGTATGCTCAGCCATATTAGCAAGGCTGAAATATCACTGTTTGTGAGGGAACTTAAAAAAAAAAAATGACAAACAAAAAAAAAACCCAACCCACCACCGAAAAAAACCAAAACCAAACCCAACCAAAAACCCCACAAAAAACTCCCCCCCAAACAACAAACCACCAAAATCACTCAAAACCAGAGTGAGAGCTCCTGGGAGATGTGCTAAAACAGACCAACTACTCTGCAGAGAAACTGAAACCCTCTCGTATGGAGAATGACTCAGTGGAAGGAAAGAGAGGATACACCCTGTTTCCAACTCCAGCCCTGTATCTACCTGTAGATCTACGCAAGGGAAACTCATAACCTGCACTGAGGGTTGATGTGCCCTTCCCAAACCTTTTGCAAGTGGAACAAAGCCAGGGAGGGATGGCTGATATCCACAGGGTGGTCTCCTTGCAGGAGTCAGTGCTGCCTGGAACTTTAGATTTGCTGCAGCACCTCTGCACCTCTGAAAAATGGTTTCACAGATCAGAGCTGTGAGGAGGCCTTCAGTGGTTAATGGTGTTGGTTAATGAAGAGAGATTGCTGCCAGAGCTATTTTACCATAGTTTCCTGCTTCTGTACAGTAGCACAAGGCAACACATGAGATTATTAATATAAAGAGACTGAAATACATCTCAATTTACTGCATATATGAAATGCTTCTGCTTATCCTTGACTTTTTTTTTTTTTTTTAATTATGACATTGATTTTGAATTCAGCAGTGAGCAAAATCTAGCAGGGCTTTGTTGTTTAATCTGCAACCTTCCCTTGCTTGTGCATACACAAAAGCTCCTTGGCATTACACAGAGGAACCAAAGAGTGGTGGCTTTATTTTCTGGAGTTGCTTGGGAATAGTGTTTAACTCCATGCTTGCATTAAACTGTTCATACTTCCTGCCTGTGCTCTGCACCACCTTTTGCAGCTAGAAGGCAGTGCTTCTGAAGTTCAGTACGGTCTTTTCTTATTTCAGGTGACCATATGTGGTTGCCTAAAAAGTTGTTACAAGTCATTGATATTTTCCATTAAGAGTCTGCATTGCATTAATTTGCTATAATTTTGTTAGAGGATTCAACCTTTAAGAGGCACATTTTCAATGGGGAGTTAATATTTGCTCTTTAACTTACTACTTCAGTGTCTGTTAACAGTTAAACACCTGGTGTCTTATCTTTGGCAAAGAGCATACAGTTTTGCCTTTATCAAAAATAAAGGATGCACTGAAGACTGGGGCCGAAGTGCTGGTAAGAATATTTAAGATAACACATTTGAGGAGGTAACAGAAGAAAAAAGTAAATCCAACCTCATTAACCATCTGAATGAAACTGCCCTTTTAGAGTATGCCATGGGTTGCTAACATTTGTCTAACGTACTCCAGAAGAAACACAAAGGATTTACTTAAAACTGTTTTGATATCACTCTTAGAAATCCAGCTAGCATCTCTCACTATCATCTATCACCACATCTATCACCAATTACGAGCACTGCTAAAATACCATTTTTATTCTCAGTTCCACGTTATGTGTAGTGATTACATGTAAAACAGCACAAGATATCCATCAGATTCTTCTAAAACACAAATTTAAATCTTGAGTAATCTTTCTCAAAACATACACCCACTGTCCAATGTAATTCAGATCAATGCCTGTTATTTCTACAGCAGCATTGACATCATCACTTAAAAGCTGTCAAAAAAAGAATTACTGGAAAGGAAGAAATCAACTGGAAAAAATATATATTTTCTGCACAGTGATAAAGACCGACTAAAAAATAATATATATTTATTACTTAAATAATACCTGGAGGGATTACTTTGTTTTCCTTATGTGGATTTCCTTAGGCATAACACCTAATCTTGCAGTTTGCCAGCACTTCAGAAATCTGGTATTTGTAATGGTTTTGTATAGGGAACTGTCAACAATTTATAAGTGAGCTCAGGCTTTAGAAGGGGGCCCTTCAGGGAGGTTGTTTATTTTCTATTTGTTCTAATTCTCTCTCACTGAAAACTGGGAAAACAAGATTTTTCACTGAAATACTCTCAGAAACAGAATTATTTTCCTAGCTATGCCAGAGACTTCTTCTATCCCAATCAATAAGGAGATAAGGCTTGTGGTCAAAACCAAAGCGTTAATAAAGCCAGAAACTGTTATTGCAATATGGTAACTTAATTTACAAGTAAACAAGCAACACTCTCCATAACTCATCCTTTTACCTTTCTGTCATTAGAAGATGTAACAGCATTATTCAGATTACCATTACTTCCAGAGCAAACCTCACAGGTACATATTTTGCTCTTGTTTTCTTCACAGCACTAGATGGGCAAAAATGTTTGGGTATTTTTAATAAAAGTCTTATTTGATACTCCCTGTACTATACTGTACAAATCTGTAAATTATGATGCAAGAAAGAGGTAAATATTGCTTCATTTCAAATATCGCTCTGAAAAGCAATAGTTTATACCTTAAAAATTACAATTTTGCAAGGTTAATTACCTTGCAAATTCTAATCTATCTGGCATGCTTCCTTCTTGTTCAGTAAAGAAGATGAAAGAAATACTCTGCAGTGCCAGCTGTCAGCTGCTGCTGACTTTTGACCCCCTACCACTTGACAGAGTCAGCAGTTGATGATCTTACCTTGCTGACCTACAAGTAAAGATCATCAACCCTGCTGTACTTTGAGATGATGTTTCATCATTATCTTCGAGGCAGCTGACTTTACAGTCCATCAGATGTGACGTTCTTAAGGAACTCGTACTTTGCACCAAGATCTTTCACCTCTTACCCAGGCCTACTATTCATAGTTACTTATCTCCTAGAAAAAAGAGTGTGCTTTGAAATTCAATGATAACATAAATGACCACCAAAAAACATTCATGGCATGTTGAACTGATTTTTCCTGGGGGCAAGCCAAAATCAGGGACTGCATAAATACTAGGAAGACCAAAGAAAACAGGGTGGGAAATGGATATTGAAGAGTACACCAGTTGTACATCTGAAGTGCTAAAAGTCATGAGTACTCAAAATGCCATTCACAGAAAGTCCATTTCTATCTGCCATTAACTAAAAGGTCATGTATCATTTTACTTGACACCTGCCTGCTCCTAAAGATCTCTATATTAGCATACCTAGTTCTCATTACAACCCATTACATGCAGAAATGAAATTATTTACTACAAAACTTCAAAAGGTACAGGCTGCTGCAGACCACATGCTTAATAGCTCCTGTCATCACTGTGTGTCATAAGAACAATATGCTCTCTACAAGGAGTCTTACTTTAATGGAGTATTCATTTAAAGATTTTATAAAGGTATAAAAAACTATGCATGGCATTAGCACCCAGTGGTGGGGATAACACATGGCTGATGAAAATGATCAGGTTTTTCACAGGAATTGGACTTGGGTGAGGCCAGAGTCAAAACATAGAAGAAGAACTCCTAATTTCACCTGGGAGTTATCATGGATACAGGTTGTGTGCTCCTTGGTTACATTCAAAGCTGAGAGAAATTCATAAAATATACATTGGACACAAGAAATGCTATGGATGCCAAAATTAAAGGAAAAACAGAACTTGATAGTGAGAAAAGTTTGAAAACTAAGTACAGTTCAGTTTGTCTTTGCAAGCTGTAAGAGGAAAGGAGGCTTGTAAAAAAGGGTAGAAAAAAAGTTAAATATTTAATGTATGCAGATATGTGTGCTCAGTTACATGCAGTAGTTAATACCAGCTGAGTCTGTGTTATTTCCTCACAGAAACAGAACAGTTGTGATACTAGAGACAAGACTTTTTTTTCTTTTTCCTTTTTTTTTTTTTTTTGACTACCTGTTGTAAGAAAAACATTGAACAAAACTGTGTCAAAACAAGGATTTTCTGTTTTTGCTGTCAGGGTTTCTCCTAAAGACAATCACATCACAGAAAATCTTTGACAGTATTTTTCTGCACTTCTAATGCCTTAATGCTCTGTACAATATGTGTAACTACTCATACCACACAAGCACATTATATTATATATGACTGCATAACAACTCACACAGTTCCATTAACCTGTCCTATCTCATTTTGCAGTGAGGTCAACAACTTTTATTTGTGATTGCACCTATTTCCACAGCAACAAACCAATCTCAAGCACTCAGGCTTGTGATGCCACTACCATGTCAAGAAGAGGATGAGATCTAGCACAAGAAAAGAGAGCTTTCATTCCAACAAAACCACCTCTGATAACAACAAAATTGTCAGGAAAACACTAGTAAGTAAATTGACTTTTTTCAGCATGCTCTATAATACCAAGAGTTTCTTTTCCCTTCTGAAATCATGCTCACCATGACTGCAAATCTCCACATTTTAATAAAAAAAAACCCTCCTACCTTCTATGATTCTATGATTCTACCAGAAATTCCTCCAATGCAGAAATTCCCAGCAAACAAAGACAATTCTATGTCACTGGAAACAAGATATTGCTTTTGGTGCAAGTAATTGACATGGGATGTGGGACTGGCAACATCTAAGAGACTGAAATAATTTTTTTTTTATTAAAATGTTTTTTTTGATGCTCAGCTGTATAAAGAATGGTGTGAATGTTTATATATTATAATTGCCTCTTTCTCATTCTCTCACATGTACATCCACAAGATGTACAACCCTGGCTTTTTTTTCAATATCTTTGCATAACCACACTGCGAATGTTGAATTTAGAATCATAGAATAGTTAGAGTTGGAAAGGACCTTAGCATCATCTAGCTCCAACCCTCCTGCTATGGGCAGGGACACCTCACACTAAACCATGTCACCCAAGGCTCTGCCCAACCTGGCCTTGAGCACCTCCAGGGATGGAGCATATACAACTTCCTTGGGCAACCCATTCCAGTGCCTCACCACCCTTACAGTAAAGAACTTCTTCCTTATACCTAATCTAAACTTCCCCTGTTTAAGTTTTAACCCGTTACCCCTTGCCATACCACCACAATCCCTAATGAAGAGTCCCTCCTCAGAATCCCTATAAGCCCTCTTCAGATACCGGAAGGCTGCTATGAGGTCTCCACGTAGCCGTCTCCAAGTGAGTGTTCTCACTTCAAGATCTCACGAATTGGTCACTTGTTTCTTAAAGTTGGATTTGTCACAGAACCCCTCACAGTTCAGTTCAGAAGTAAACAGTCATGTGCCAGATTAGGAGAAGTGTTATTTCTTCAACAGAATTAAACTACAACTGGTTTTAAGATCTTGCAGCCAGACATAGATATGGAGATGGATATTATGATTTTCCCTCTGTAACGCTGTAGCTCAAGCAAAAATTCTGTATTTGGAGTCCCTTCCTATTTTCAAGCAAGTATTAAAAATGAAAAAAAAAAAATTATTTAGAAACTCTTTAACTTTTATTTTATTGGTTTCCAGATCTTTCTTCTTTTGCTCAAATTAATTTCATATAATCCTGTATTTCTCACATCTGACTAATTGTCTTTGATTTCTCCTGCTCCACTGCCTCATCTCTAACACTTTCCATTCTCCAGTTCTCTTCCTTTTTTTTTTTTTTTAGCTATTAACTTTTTTCCTCTCACAGTATTTCCCAAGACAACAGCTCTATGCTTCTGTTTTTTTTTAATTTTTATTTTACCTTCTCAATACTTTGCTCTCTTTTCCCAGTTTTCTCCTCTCTTGTAGGATACCATAAGAGAAATATGTATTTTTAATGGCCTACAGCAAAGAACATCCTTTCAGAGGCAAAGATAATATAAGATTATATGCAAATAGGAAAGTTGGGACAAAGGCAAAATTAAAGTAACTCAGTATATGGGTGAATCAGAGAGATTTTAAGGTTTCATTCTTTTTCATTATGCTTTCAAACCTTTTTTCTTTTCTTTTTTTTTTGAGTTTCTCTCTTTTTCAGTTGTCTATTGATTTTAAATACCTTTTCTACCTTTTTTTTTTTTTTTGACAGGAATTCTTGTCTCTTGATCGTTTTCCTGGACTCCAAATATACCAACAAAGAAATTTCAGTTCACAAAACCACAACTCAAAATGTAAGAAATAAAAACTGTTTTTTAAAAAAACACAAACTTTAAACATTGCAGAGTGGATGAGCCATAGAATCTTACCACTAGTTAAATTTTCTGTAGAATCCTTCTAGTAACACTAGTGACAAACCCACACCAGCATGTTCTTCTCAAATGGTTAATTAAGGTGTTTCCTGTGATGCTTTCTTGTTGTAATTACAGAGCTTATGAAAAAAATTTCATGAGCAGATTTTTATCAATTAAATTGTTACTTTAAGCAACAAAATCTGAACATTCATATTTAGGACTAATGTTGTGCCTCTAATTCAATTATATGCAGGCATTTCAGTAACTGTGGCACACAGAGTCACAGTATTTTAATATTTCAGTACAACAAGCCAGTTTTTATTTGGTAACTGAAACTTTAAGGTTATCTCTGGATGAGACGTAAAGCACGGGTTTTTATATTTGATTTTTATGTTCTTTAAATTTGCTGCACACAGTAGAAAGTGGTCCAAACATGGGAGGGAGTCATAGTTTACAGTTATGTATGACATCAGGAAAAAACAGTAACCCGAATTTCAAATGTTATTTTGGAATTATTTTACACCTGAAATGAATAAACAAAGGTTAAAATGGTCTTCTGTGTGCTGGCATCAATATAATACAAGGACAATGGCCTTGTTTACTGGTATGCTAATATGTTGAACTTTTACTTTTTAGGTACTTCAGGCCTTAAGCACCTGTCTTGCAAAAAGCTGTTGATAAGCCATTCATTCAAGGCATACAGGATACTTACACGTATATAATGAGGTATGTAAATTGAAACAAAATAAAGGAAGCATGATCTGATTTACTTTGCAATCCTAACTAACTCTTTAGCCTTCTGTAGAGTCAGCTCCTAAGGAACAAATGGGTGTAGTGGAAACTAATTCTATGTATGGCCTTTTACAGTAAACAAAACCCTTGGACAAACCCAGCTGTACTAGATGGGGGGAAGATTATATTACAGTGACCAACTCACCATTTCAGCATTACAGCCACTGCTATTTTTCATCAGTGTCCCTCTTCAGTTTTGGGTACAGAGGGAGTGAAACTGCATGGGCTAATTTTAAAATCTTCAAATTGCCCTGGTAGTCCCAGTTGGAAGGATTATCCAGTGAGATTTCCTTATTATTAAAAGAATCAAACAAACAAACAAACTAAACCCCCCACAAACCTGAAAGGGAGAAAATAAGAACTTGAGAAATTAAAAAATTAAAACCTTGGCTCCTAAAAGTATTTTTCATATTTCACAAATAATAGCTTCAGTGCTTCCAAAACAATCCCCTTCAAGGAAATATAGCATGTGATGGGCATGTTCCTATGTTTTCTAAGTAAAAGGACTATACAAATTATTTAGCACCAAAATTATTTTGCAAAAGCTTCAAAGATTAAAGATCATTTAACCTACACAGCTGCCATCTCATTTAAATTTGCATCCAATCTACAGTAATTATGAATACACACACCCATGCACACATACACTGTAGCTATCTACTATACCAGATTGAAAAAAGATCCTTTATAAATGAAATCTTTACATGCTTCTATGCAAAGCTAGAAAACTGATTAAAAAGATGCATCAGGGTGCATTGTTTTGGGTCCCAAACACTGACAAACACTTTTCTTCCTAAGAGGAAGAAATAGGTGACATTAATTCAGTTTTGAGCATTTATTTCAGAAAAGATGACAGATATCTGTACATAGATATCATCCCACTTTTGCTATGCATAGGATGACCTTCAATTGAACTGCAAGAAGCAAATGACAGAAAAGTTTCTTGAAGAAGTTTAGTGAGAATATAAGAGATTAATGAAAGTATTTGGCTTGGACACTCTCCCCTGAACAGCATATTCAGAGTGATAGAATCATGTTATTTAGTGTACTTTTCAGATCATTTGCAATGTTAATTTATATGAGTTTGATATCGCTTTTGTCTTTTAGTTGTGTGTTATTCTGAGAAATCCCTGGGGAAGGATAGGATTTATATGCTTTGTGTACACATTCTGCAGACTAAGCACTCCGGCATAATTATTTTTTGGCACTCACTAACTGATTAAAACATCCAATTTAACTCATGATCAGTAAGATTAAACCTTTTTAATATACCTCAAAAGTAAATTATCATTTGCTACTCAAACATCCCTTTCTGCACATGTCCCCAGTAAAGCTATTCTTTTTTTCGTTAATGTACCTTTTAACGAGGATTCCCTTTTATTTCTTCCTCTGGGCAAAACTGCCGTATCCTTTATAGAGACATAGGAACAAAGATGAGATGGAAGCTGACTGTGCTACTACATGGATTTCTATTGTCATAGCAATTATAAGTCACTTTTTGTGTGTGTGTTCTGTACAGACTCAGCTGTTAAAGAAAACACATCCTTCCTTTGTGTTTGCTTGATGTACAGATAAATGTCAGCAGTTAGGGGGAAATAATATTTGAAAAAAATCATTTGCATGACTCAGAGTAAAATTGTATAGGCTCTTATTTCATTTGGCAATAGCTGGCTTTATTTTTTTAGGATACATTACATTTTAATTTTGCAACAAGGTCCATTTAATAGCATGATCAACCTATGCTCCAGATTTAGAACTTGGGGGGAAGAAAAACAATGGCTTCTAAAGAATGAAAATCCCTCTGCAGCCCTGCATTAGAAAGGAAATAACTGTTTGCAGAGCCCAAAACAGGATGGTCACCCAGACATGTATTGCTGGAAAAAAAAAAAACAACATGAGGTGCCTTGACCAGCACAGATAATATGCCTTCCTTAACTAGGACCAACGTGGAAGTCTAGGGTAGCCAGAGAATGAAGGTTATAAGCTTAGCAGAAAATGGTTACTATGTAGATGTTGCAGAATGCTAGCCACCTGGATTTTGTCCAGTTAACTCAGAATGATGTATCTTTGAGTGAAGAAGCCTTGTTTTAGAAAAATTTGGTCCACCTAACTTTATTTCTTATATGATGCCATTTTTATGATGCCACCAATCGAGCGAAGAAGCCCTGTTTTAGAAAAATTTGGTCCACCTAACTTAATTTCTTATGTGATGCCATTTTTATGATGCCACCAATTGAAGCTATTATCACCAATGCAGCTCTCTGAAACAGTTGCATATAACCCACATAAAGATACCTATGGGATCAATGCTCTTAATATTTCAAAACTAAGGTAGTTAAAGTTGGGCAACAATTCAGAAAATCTTCAATGCAGAATAAGCTGACAGAAAATTAAGCACAGACTTTTATACTAGCTTCTGTATCTGTTTCTCTTATTTGTCTTTCTGCACAAAAAAGGGTTGTCATAGAAGCAAGCTATTATCAGGGTTTAGAAACTCTGAAAAATAATCATGTCTGATGAAACAAAACAAAACTGAAGGAAACAGCTTCTCAGAAGGCAGCTCCAGGCAGCAGTCCATGCCAAGTGAAGTTCATTAGGGGGTTGCACCGTCGCAGTGGTGCAATAATCCATTACCCTCTACTTTATTTTAAGCACAGGAAGAAAAGTCAAGATTGAACACAGAAGGAGACAATATCTTCTGGCCTGTTGTGGCTGAGTTTACACGCAAATGTGCTTTCTGGTCTAGTTGCTGAAGAGGAAAGTAGTACAAATGTCTGGCCTTAGGTGTTAGGGTCTGATTACAAGCACTGTGTTAGAGAATTCATGGATTATTCATGTGTAATTACAGATAGCTATTATGCTCTTTTAAATCATCCCTATGGCCCATTATAGTCCATAACAACTGAAATAGCAATTGTCATAGTAAGGTTTGGTCTCCGTCATAGAGTGTAGACTCTAATCAATAATGATGAATGGCAAAATTTAGCATGAAGCAGGAGAAAGTCTAGGTGCCTCCTGCCATAAATCTGTACAAATATCAAGCTGTGCAGCTGCTGGATCTGGAAATTTGAAAGGCAACACTCTTCCTCCACGCCATACACCCGCACCTCTATAAAAGTTGAAAAAGGAGAAATGTGCAATATGTCAATTCTAATAATCCACATGCTGTTAAGACACTTTTCTATTTATTCAAAGCAGGGTGAACCCTAGGTTGTTTTCAAGGTCAATTCCAGGTGAAAGGGGGGTCATCTGGAGGCCAACTCAGATCTCATGCAGGTCAATAACGCCTCCTCTCTGCCCCAGAAGACAAGCTGCTCACACCCAATCAATCCACCAACGCTGCCGCTGCACCCAGCGTAATGAACAGTGAATAAATGTAGCCTATCATCACAAAACATGCTTTTTAAGTGCCTTCCCCTTTCATGTAAAACCTCTCGCTGTCAAATTCTACATTCACTCATCCAGCAGTGAGTAGCAAAAGTGAGAAATCAGGCTCTCATTGGGGTTGGTAAAAGGTCATTGCTGACAGACACGGAGGTTAAACTGCCGAGTTAAAATACTGTTCATTACCCACTGCAGCTTTTTACTAACTACACTTCTTTGTGTTACAGTCAAGCAGTACATCAATATGCCCCTCCTCCTAATTCATTAGCAATTGTTGAATTGTACAGAAGGGGGAAAAAGAAGGATTGATCTTTTATATGTTTTTTTTTCTTTCCTGTGTCAGATACTTTTACATCTTTAGCCAGCCGGTATTAAATACTTTGCTCACAGACTATGCTGTCTGCTTACAATGAACAGTCATCATTACGGGTACAATTCCTGAAGGCAGAGACAGCCAGTTCATCTGAAACCCCAAAGGCTTGGGGCTGCTCAAGGAACAGTTTCTTTTCTCTTACCCTTTTTATTAATTGCTCTTTGCATAGTGATATCTGTACATCAATGAATGTGAAACTCTGCACAGCAACTATGTCATATTGAAATATGTTTGAAGTACAAATCAAGGAAAAAGATGCTGCTCCTGCACATGAAGTAAAAATGGTTAAAATCAGATGTAGCATGCTAAATGGATATCTAGCTTAGACAAAACACCTATGACCTGTTCATGCTGATTGGGTTAGATCTTTATCAAACACTAACATCAGCATAGAGCTCAAGACACTCCCTAATCTAATATTTTATTAAAAAGTGTTTAATGTCTGCATTTTTTGCATGATTAAAGAATTTTGATGTATCCAGAGCCGTTTAAAAGGGCAAGGAACCACTGGAGTTCAAATGGAAACAGGAGTGAAGGCTTTATTTGTACCAAAGGCAGTGATTCAGTGGGAATTCTTAACAATTGAGACCAATTTCCCAAAATTAAATTCCATTCTTTGATTAATTAATAAGTAGATGGAATTTCCTTTATTGGAATACAAAGCTTTTGTATTTAAAGATAACCATCTTAAAAAGATAATCTCACAGAGCAATAGGAATGTTATCTCTAAGCATGAATAAAATAAAGGTTTATTTACATGCATGCTACAACAATAATTTAACTCAATAAATTACCATTACCTATTTAAATCTTTAAAAAATGAATTCAGAGATTTCTTCAGGAATTATTTTTTTTTTTTTTTTTTTTTTGTCCTATATGCTTCCTCTCTCACTGGGACTGAAAATAAAATGTTATGACTTAAATCACAAGAGGCTAACATCATTTTTAGCAACAAGGGCTGCATAATTTCAAGCCTATGAGTGAGTGGCTGACTTTAACTAAAATGTTTCAGTTCTGTGCACATATAGGTACATAAATAATTCAGAATTAATCCCTGCAGAGGGGACAATGGGAATCGTAAATTATCCATGTGCCGTCCTCAACATTAGAGGCAATGAACCTATAGTAACAAACTATGAGTGTTACTCATTACATACATTTCACAGACACCTTAACCTTTTGAATATTAATTTCCCTATGCAGCTTGTAACTTGGTGGCATAATTTTTTTCCCTTCCCTTCCTGCTTCTTTCTGCGCCTTCACTCTTTTTCTTTCTCTCTCTTTTTAACCTTTCCTGAACAACATCTCAGTTAAGCTATTGAGTGGGTTGTGAGTACTGAAGGAATATTGATTTTTTTTCTAAATAATAGTATCAGAAAGCATTTTTTAAAAGCTAGATTGTTGTTTCAGTAATATTACATGCAGCACTTTATGTACTCAGAGGTTAGGTATGTGTAAAATACTGGCTTAGCTACTTGATGCAGTCTGATGCATGTAAATCCATGGTCCATGGCTACCTCTAAACATCAGGAATGTTTTGGAATCCTTACCATTTCTGATGCCAGTGAATGTCACAATCATTTTATGATGTCTGAGCATTCCAAGTTTTTCATGAGAATGGTGGAAAGTGTATTTGATCAGAATTGAAAAGAGAAGACAGTAATATAATTTTTACCTAACATTTTTCTCTGATATATAAGTGACTGGGTTTGGTTGTTTTTTTTTGTTTGTTTGTTTGTTTAATTTTATTGTTTTGTTTTGTTTTGTTTACTTTAACTATGGCACAAAGAATAATTTTTTTCTAAAAACTGTATTCAAAGGGAGACATTATGTAGCTCATCACAAAATGTTGCACTTCTGACAGAGTCATGAAAATAAAAAAGCTATTTTTATTAGGAGCATTTTTTCAGAGAATAGTATTTCAGGAACAGTGCTGAAGCCATACTTAAAAGCTTCGATACTAAAACCATACTTGGAGGCTTTCAAACATACAAGGGGAGTCAATGGGAGGTTATGTGCAGTATGCGGCAATTATGAAACAAATTATAGAGAGAGTTGCACATTCCAGGTTTAGCTGAAATTGCACCCTGACTGTTCTGTAAACCCTTCCTTCTCTTAGGAAACTCTACTGGGCCTTTTCATAAGAGAGTTTAGAGGATCAATATCCATTTGGAAAGCTCATGATGCTGTTTCTGTTAAAAAGTGGAACAGAACAATACTGTCAGGACACTAATCCCCTGATTTCAAGGGGACTTTAAGCACATGAATAAGGGTTGCAAGTTCAAGCTAAGGTCTGTTAGATGATTGCTATGCATTCTTCTGCTTTCTGTGTATATTCATATATATTTCTGCAAACGTCCGCACCTGCTTTTACAGAAACAGGAATGCTAGGCTAGGTGGATGTTTGGTCAGACTCAGTAAAGGGTAATAATACCAATTTTTTCCCAGGTGCATTCAGAGCACTGATTTGTGTTGAGTTAGTTATTTCCATGATATAGAAGTATGAAAAAAGCAGAAGTTTTGATGTTGTGTTTCATGTAATTTTTTAAAATTATTCTTCTTGGGTTTTCTATGCAGGACTCTTTCTCTTATCTTTGGCTCGCCAGATCTCTTTGACATAACAGGATGGGTGTGGGGAAGGTATACTGATCCCTTTCCCTAACACTATAAGCAAAGGAATTGAGATGTGTTTAGTATCAAGTTCAGCTGCCTCTGATTTGTCCATCCTCAAGCTTAACAAATCCCTTTACAGCAAGGTTGACTGGGGATATCAAATGTTTCCATGTGTGTCCGAAGAACCACTGGGCCTCGTGACCCCAGATTCACATCAAGACATTCTCAGAGTTTGAGTGTTACACCTACACTGGTCATTGCCTGATTTAATCATCCTATGCTTAAAACTATCCCACACTGTCATCAGGATTTCTTGTATGAAATTCTGTAATTTCTATTTTATATTTTGTAATCCTAAAGTTGAGTTTCTTTTATATAGAGAAATTGTCCCAGTTTTTTATCACTCTTATTTAGGTTGTAACACTCTAGGACTGTATTTCCTGAAGGTTGTAGGACTATTTACTTTGAAATATAGAAGAGTCCATTGTTTTTTTACTGAGAAAACCTGCTTTCCCTGATTCCTACAGGCTACACATGAAGTGAATTCTCCTCCTTAAGTATTCTTAATAATGTATTAAATGCATGTATCATAACATCATACATGCATTAGAAGATGCTACACAAAATAATTAGTATTTTTTGTGGCTAGCAAGGAAGATATCTGCAAATAGATTTAGCTTTTTAAATTATTTGAGAGTAAACAATTCAGATGCAGAGATTCTATGTGATGGGAAAATATGAAAAAAAAATAGTGACTTGTCATCATGTGAAATTCCATTGAAATAGCCCAATTTATGCCATTTATTGGAAGACAAGCACTTATTTGTTTCACTGTCTTTAGAAAAAAAGATATTATAGAATGTTCTGAGTTAAGAATCACACTAACCACAATATTAAGCACATTTCCAGGCAGAAAATATTAGTTTTAAGTATTCACAAAAACATGGTCATGGGGTTATGCTAAGAAGAAATGAAAAAAAAAAAAAATGAACTTGTGATAATTGTGTGCTAAAAAAAAATAAATCATGTTAACCCACTTGACTGAGACTTTCATGGTTTCTTTTTTTTTGGAGAAAGGACCCCCATAAACCACAGACCAGTTATTCAGTTTCCCTTAACAATTATGGAAAGTACTCATTTCTTGGCCTCAAGTAGTAGATGATGCATCTCTGAAGGGCAACATGAGATTTGTCATAATCTGTGGCTCTCTTTATTTGATGAGAATAAAAAGATATACTTCAGAAGTTCCAATGTTACAGGTAACTTTGTATCCTAAGTTGAATTTGATTGTCTTATACTGAATATTACAACTCAAAGCATTTTCTACTGTAAGACAGTTGTAAAGATTGTGTCATTCATTGAATGCAACAAAGCCCAAGTAGAGATCAAGAACAATTTAGTCACTAGCTCTAATATGGCCTCAAATGGTCCCCTACTGCCCACCATAACCTGCTTTGATCATCACAACATGGAGATGTCATCTGTTATGACCCATTTAAAGAAATCTTTTAAACGCAATTCCACCCCTCATCTCAGATCAACATGTAAATGCATGTGGCTCATCTGGTTCATGTGGATTCCAGGGCTGTTCTCAGCTGGTGGGTAAGAGATACCTAAAAGGAGGTGAACAATGACAAGGACGATCTAAAAAAGTGACCTGACACACATGGGACAAGTTGGATTCTGTGGTATGCTTCATAAGATTATTTTTCTTTTTGAAAAAAGAAGAATCAGATACAAAATTTCCTTTCCAAAAGCAGAAAACCGAGCTCTTGGAAGAGATTATTCTATGTCTACATCTTACTTTGAGCTAAGCATGAGAGACGGGATTCACCTCGCAGTAGATATTTCTGCAGCAGACTTGAGTGTATCTATAATCTCTGGAGAAAATTTCTGTGGCACAACTGACTTCATCCCAGAGTACATTAAAATGCATTTGCTGCATTACCTCCTAAAAGTACCCCTTCACTCTAGTTCTCTCCACTGCTGTGAAAGTAAATTTGGACACAGCTGTCTTTACCTGTAGACAGTTCAAGTTATGTAACATAAATCCCACACAAGCTATCCTAATCTAGCTCGAAATATATACTTGTATCAAAAGGAATTATTGCCTTTCAACATCAAATATGAAACAGGGAAAGTTATAGTAAATGGCTTAGCCTACAGTGGGCAGAAATCTTGCATTTTTTATATAAAAGTAGTGGCAGAGTACAGAACAATGCTGCACCAACAGTCTTCTGAATCTTTTTTTTTTTAATGAGATGTTTTCAGGCTCTTCCAATAGCACCTTCCACAGGGTTGTTTTTCTCTGCTTATTGTTGCCATGTCTATTTTAATTAATTGTTCATTCTCCACTCAAACTTCTTTTCCTAGATTTGTTTCAACTCCTCAGGAAATTGAGAAGATTGTCTGGAGCATATGTTCCACCTTTGGATGCATTGATTACTACTGGGAAATCAGCAAGTGTCAGGGAACTTAGATGCTATTGCCATAAAAACAGTCCCCTTGTTTCTAAAATGTTTCATTCCCTTCTCAGATATAAACATGGCTGTAGTAACTTCTTCTTTTTTTTAGTTTTTTTTTTTTTTTTTTAATAAACAGAACTGTGCTTATATTCCAGCATCAACATATAATTTCCAAGGAAAAATTTTCTAATTATTCTCAGTCTTTCTTAACCATAATTTTTCTATGAAGAAGCTATTGACAGTATTCTGGCTAACATCTGGATCGAGTCTGATCTGATTATTCACTTGGTAGATGTTAGTGTGAATTATGTTCTGGTTTCTAGAAAGATTTAGAAAAATCTGTGAAACAGCAAATCAGATGAATGATATTACCATTGCTAAGGAGAATTGTTTGGGAATTCCTACCTCGTGTATGGGCATCTCAGTATGAGAGTATTATCTGAGGAAAAGACTGGTGGAGGAATTATAAAAAGTTAATCTTGAAACTTGTGAGTCCAGTCAAATTTAACTAAGTTAACAAAATCTGTAGAAGAAGAAACAGTAGGGAACAGAAGTCATAAAATAGCTGTTGAAAGGAAGACATTACAGTCAGAGATACCCAATGTTGAACACACATCTGAGAGATGCTTAAAATGAAAGAAAACATATGTAATCTAAAACATAAAAAAGGTAAGGACTAACAGCAGAAGTAATGAATTTAGATAGGGGATATCATGATCAATAGCTGCTGGACTTACTAGATCAAATATAGTCTGTTGAAACAAAATTAGATGACTCTTTCTTGGCTGAGTCTGCTCAAGCACAATCAATTTCCTTTTGAAAACCAAACAATGAGGAGAAGCAGCCTAGTATTTCATTATTAAAATAAAACCGAATCCAAAGTTTGACAAACTAAGATAACATCAAGCATCTGGCACTGTCAGTATCAGACGATAACTGAATATCTGTACTAGAGGCAGTAATATGTCCTGTAGGAACATGGGATAAGGTGGGAAAGAATAAAGCAAGAAAAGGCAAGTGAGATAAGTGTCTCTTTATGAGTAAACATTTATGAATGTTTCTGTGAGAAAGAAAATTGATAAACCCATAAAAATGTGCTATTTTCCACTATGGTTAGAAAAATATAGACAATTACTTGTAGGAAGCTGATTTTTTTTTTTTTTGAGGAAAAGAAATGTTAGGATAACATTTTCCATGTTTGTTGAAAGCATATCTATTTAGATTGTCTGCTTGTTGCAATATTGTCATAATACTGTACTGCTGGTTAGTCTCACTTGACTATACATAAGCAAAAACTTACCTAAACCTGCCCACATCTGAAAACACCAGAAAACACAATTTTAACAGGAATTTCACAGGCAAGCACAGTTGGCGCTTGCTCAGTGCAAATTTCTCATTGTTAGTTTTGTAGCAGCTTGAACTTTGCACAGATCACTTCATAACAGCGAAGGTAGGGGAGTGTTAAGCATTTGAAGTGATCACCCTTGGTTGTATTTACAGTACAATGATGTGACATGACAGTGCCTGTGTCATAAGGACATGTCCTAGATTTTAAACCTGACATAATTTAGTATTCTCTTTTTAATAAACTACATTTGCATATTTACCACCCAATGAACACTGAAAATAATTTTTGTAACACTTTTCAGACAGTAACCAAGCAAGTTTCTCTGTAGAAAATTCTGTCCCTTGATGGCAAAACATATACCCATATTTTTAACTTTTGCTAATGAAATCAAAGATCACAGCCGTACACATTCTATTGTTGTTGATACATTGAATGCCCACTTGCTCCACAGTAAGCACTTCAAAATCTATCTATCTCCACGTGAAAAAGGAAAACAGACAAAAAATCAAATCCCCTCTACAATAATCTTGGAAAAGAGAAAATCAATGAATGTTAGAAAACATAAATTGTGGATCAGATTAAGATTAAAAATTAATTTTGTACTGGATATACATCAAGTTAACACAAAAAAAATGTGTGCAGCCATTTCTAAACTACAGCAACCTGCTCAGATTTCTGAATTTTTCCAATCTTTTTTTACAGTCCCTATGGGCCCATGGCTAGTGGGTCCAGGCACTGAATCAGCAGGTTTAGCAAACTGCATTTTAGGATAGTGAAAATCTCTAGCTAGATCTACAAATAATCCAAACAAAAAAACCTTGATTTTGTTAGAAATTGAAATGAAAAATCGTAAAATTGAGGAAAAACTATGCATCATTATTTATCAACAGAAAAAAAAAAAAGATTTTAGAACAGGTTCTAAGACACTGCAACTAAGCATAACAAAGTTTGTTATGTTTGTTTTCTGGAGGAACAGGGAGCAAAAGAACCCAAACCTCACAAAAAGGTATTCAGAGCCTCAAGTAATTGAATAAAGCAAATGTACAATCAAGAGAAAACCTAGCTGATTTGGCAGGTAGATTAAAAAAAAAAAAAAGTAAGTACATACATATCAATTTATAAATTCATAAATGCATACCTAATAACACAGTAAAATGGAGATGTATGTGAGATAAAGTAAAGGTTAAAACCAATACAGTGCCAGAAAAGTAAAGAAATATGTGGTATTCAGGAGCTGGGAGCAAAAGTTTAATTTCTTCAATTTGTTGGATTTGAAGTGACTGAAAGGAGAAGTAGCTTGACATCTGGTTTCAGAAACTGCAAGAGTGAAAGCAAACTCAGGACTCAATATAATTTGTTTTTCAAAAAAAAAAAAAAGGATTGCATATTCTGAAACACTAAAATTATAACAGGTAATGTGTGATGGTTTTTATGCAATGAGCTAGTTAACAAACAAAAAAAGTAGCAGTTTACACAGATGCCCAGTAAAACACTACAGGGGAAAACACAGATGGGAAACCATCATGTGGCATAAGTGATCTAGTACTCATTTATAAAATCAGCATAATACTTCTGAACATCTGAAGGTCTGCAAAACCCCAAGTTTTTAATATAATGATGGAAATACTGCCACATATTAAAAACTGAAAAAACCCTGTGTGTTTGTATATATAGATGACATGGTGTGGTGTTTAAGTCATGGCTGCTTCATAATCTATGAAGTTTAGGGGAAAAAAGCCCCATGGAACAGGGACAAAATGATATCTTGTAGGCAAATACAAAAAATTAGGTCCTTCTAGTCTCAGCTAAACCCAGCTGAGTACAAACCACTTTTTCAATATGTCTGTCAGGCTTCACAGTTTTGGTCACTTGGCACTTCTGTGCTTGTTTCATCTACCTAACTTCCATTTTCAAACTCCTCTAGCTTGTTTTATCTGTAGGAAATTTATATAGATAGTCATCCCTGGACTGGGTTTATTTTTGGATCCTTGGTTTTGTTTAAATCAAAACTTCCTCTCATTTATGATCACAGCTTACTTCATCATCACAGTTTTAGAAAAAGAATTTTAGATGATGAAGTGTAATATCTTTTAAATTTAATTCTTTCATTTAGGAATAGTCACTAAAATGTCATTATTTAAACAAAAATAATTACGTATGACAGTGTTCTATAGCACCAAGTATCTGGACCAAATATGGCACTGTTCTGAAATATATTTTTGTCTATCCCTTCCTTCAATAATTAGGTTCAAAAATCAAAAGAGTGCAAAAAGCTGCAGCAATGCTGGTTTAAAGTAAAAAGCACAAACCCTCCCTTTTCATCATTTTTATAATAAACTTTCCATTTCTTGAACATACTTCTGAGCCCTCCATATTGGCAAAAATCATTCAGACAGAGCTATGAAATGAGTCAAGTATATTTTCTATTTTGTTAGAAAACACATTAGTAAAATATCTTGCATTCCCTTTTGTGAGGGGAGTAAAATCCTTCTGAGAGGCTTTTTTATTGGTTTGTTTGCTGCTGTTGAATGATCCTTGGCTGTACAGTGGGAAGAGCATTCCTTTAGGACTTTAAAGGCAAAGCAGAAAAAGTGACATAAAAGCCTTACTTGGATTTGATTGATGCATTCTCATATTTGAAGTTCACTCACAGCTTTGTGCTAGAAGACCAGGGTCACTCCATCCAGTCCTCTAATGAGACTGCGCATGAACACTTGCAGCTTTGTAGGCCTTGTTTTAATCAGAGATTGAGAAGCACTCCTGACTGATAGTCTTCAGGATCAGAACTAAACAGAAAATAACACGCTCGATTTGGCCTCTGAATGTGGGTTGAGCAAATCTTTGTGATGTATTGGAGCATTTGCTGAGTACAAGTGCACGTGGTATGGTTCCTATTTCTGTCGGCAAATACAAATTTTTCACTCAGCAGGCATAATCAGAGCTAACTCAAGAGGAGAAATAACAAAAACTCAACAGCCCTTAGCAACTCAGCATGGCATAGAGGGATTTAAGACTTTCGCATTTTATCTCTATCAGTATGAAAATGTATGAGAAATCTGAACTTTGGAAGTGCAAATAAACACATTTAACACATTACAAACCACCTATTCTACCAGTGACTCCTGGGTCTTTTTCTGGTTTTCCTGTGCCAGCCTCTCACTCCTGAAATAAGAAAGCTGGTTCATTAATTTGGGTTTTATAATAGAAACAATTTGTTTTGACAGTGTTACTTTACAGGTAAGGGAGGAATTGTATACAATCTATTGTTAGCATCTCTAAACTGATAATGGAAACAAAATCATGTTCTGCATTTCATAATATTTTGCTTCTCTGCAGCTACTGTTTACTTCCCTTCTCTTGGCTAAGAGACAAATCCAATCCAGTGCCTGGGGTTGCTAAGGACATGACGACGGTGTTAGGTATCCTACCTAAATCTAATAGAGGTAATTGTGTTCTGCAAAAGTAAAAATCACTGTAGTTTTAACTAATATTTGTTTTACCACCTAGGAACTGCTGTGTCAATGCATGGGGTTTACAATCACTAACATTTTACTATGTGTGAATGCCTGTGTCTAAGTAGAGATTTTGGAAAGGAAGAGAAGGAATTTTTACATAGGATAGCAAGCCACTAAGGAACAGAACAAAAATGATTTGATAAGCTTATATTAACACTGAAAAACATTTGAAACACTGAGGCTTTAATACAGTGGTTCTTTCTCAGCTTGCTTCCCTGTCAACCCTGGGTTACTATATTTGTTTTCTATATCTCCCTCTTTATTGTATAAACTGCATCAGTTGCATCACCTCCATGTGCTGTTTCCCACACCGTGTTAGCCTGTGCCCTTACAGCAAACAAAGCTGTGCTCCAGCCTCCTCTGAACAGCATCACAGGACTGGCCATCACAAGATACTGCACTTGCATTTTGTCTCTGGATACCCTTTAACACATTCACCTCCCACGAAAATGTACTAAAAATCTCTTCTTCTCAAGAACAACAGACCCAGCATGGATTTCGTAGCCAAGCAACTAAATAACAAGAGAGAATGAAAAATAAAAAGAAAGTGTTCAAGTTGCCCTAAATTTAGAATGACTTCTCTGGCTTACTCCAGATTTCCTCTCAAACCACAATTTTTAGTATAGATGTACCATGTAAGCTTTGAAGAGACTGCTTCTGTGTGAGGCAATTTAGAAATGTACAATTAGAAGCCAAGCTTGCCACGGGAAATGTACTTAACTAGAAAATGGCTGAAGAGCCTGAAATAAACTAGTGAATGGCTTCGGATTGACAGATTTAGAAGTGCAAAACAGTAGATTTCCATTTCTCCAGCAGAATTTGCAAAAACTGTACCTGTTAGTACTGATTTTGATATCAGATGCTAGGCTGTTAGTATCACTATTTGTTTTCATTCCCAGTGAGATTTTTCTGTTACTTTTAACATGCCACCACAAAAAACTTTTACCCAGTAAATCTAACTGCTAATCACTTACTCAGAACTGAAAGCAGCTACCCATTATGAATCATTCTGTGGGTATTAATAGTTCTTTCACATCTTCTGGCTTAATTCTTTCTCTCTAGATAATATCCCTTATTTCAATTACAGTGTTTATTACTTGAAGACAACTAACCCTCCCTCTTATTACATTATGCCTAGAAACACCTTGCGTTTTTTATGCTTCGTACTTCACAGCTCACTATGAAGAGCAGCATCCTTTAATCTTTGCTATCTCATGGACCACAACACTGAAGAAGGAAAATGCTGTTGCCCAGACTATAATTTAGTGTTCATATCAAGCTGACCTATGACAGATAGGCAGCCTCATTTTAACTCCTTTGCAGAGTGTTCAGTGGAGTAGCAAACTCCAGCTGAAATGTGCAAATTTCCTTAAAAATAAAATAAAATAAAAATGCAGCAGTTTAATCATCCAGTGACAGCCTGGGTAGGTCTATACTGGGTTTATATATGACAGTCCTCATATCTGAGGACAATGCCTAGCAACAGGAGTTCAAGCTGGAGGATGAGATTCAAAGCAGCCATATCATGAGGACAGACCTGCTTTCCACCAGCAAGTCTGCAAACAGTGAGATCAGGACGGTGTTTCTTCATGAGCCTTCCATTATGTTCTATGTTTGTACCTCACCTTCTGCAATAAAGGAACTTTTTTTTTTCGTTTTTGTGCGTATGTGTCAAATACTGGAATCAGCCCATTTACATTTGTTCCTTCTTAAAGAGATCTCCTTTGTTAGCCACATCCTTATGGAAAGTAACCCACTGCCATTTGCTTCCAGAAGCATCAACTGCACCGAGGTTCCTACTGGATTTACTTTCTCATGTCAGGAACAAGCAGTGCTGAGCATAGGCAAAAGTGTAGCTCTGCCTTAGGGACAGTTTTACTGTAGATGTTTAAGGGAGAAGAGAGTGTTGGTCACTAGCAACATAAAGCCATTCTGAAATAGAAGCATTTCAGAAAATATCAGATCATGTACCCGTTATTCAGCATTACACTAAGCAAGAAAAAAAGAATTATGATGTCCTTTTCTTTTAGGTAGCTGATACTTTTTTTAATGCTTTCTTTTCCTTTTGAAATAATAATCTCCCCACTCCTCTTTCTTTTCTAAATTACCTCAGGGCTTGCCTGATTTCTTGGTAAAATCCCAGTTTTTATTGCTTCACTAGCCAGATGTCACCCAAAAAGTGCCTGAGTTCATCCAGAGCTTCCATAAATAAATGCCCAGCATCTTGTGTGTTTGTAAAATGTTTGCTATCTGATGTACTGATTTACCTTCTTTCATGAAATTTTTCTAACATCAGTTGCACTTACTGTACTCACACATTATTTGCTTAAAAGTTAGACTTATGCTTCATTTAAAAAAAAAATCAATTGACAAGCATTATTAGCATGAGCAACTGGCTGGGGGGAATTCAGTCGGGCCCTGCACCTTTGAAAAGATTGTAGCTGGTTACTTGAGTTATATAAATTAGTAAGGTGAAAATAAAAGATCAGAGAGAAGAAAAGGTGAAAGCTGGTGAAGCACTGGTGGGTATTGATTTTTAAAAAAGCTCTTATTCCACAGTTACTAACCTCTTATTTGTCTTCTTCCTCTTTCTAAAGTGTATTTACTGCTATATATGGTCGTACCTCAAGCACCACGGAGATGCAATACATGTCTGGCTGAGATAATAAAGGATATGAGAGTAATAAAAAGGTCTTGTCTACAGAGAAATTAGTGCGTGTGAAAATACAGGGTCAAATTCCCCTATTAATTTCAGTAGTGAAGCTTTATTGAAAATCAGTGGGGATACAGTAACAAAACAGAAGAAAATGTGTCCTTAAATGCTGGCTGGGGTCTGAGAGGTGTTTAATAAGAGGACCTGCTTCTTTTTGAATCCAATCACCATTTTCTAAAACGAAGCAAATTATTGAGACTCGGTGATATTGCAGTAATGCCTGCCTGTAATAATGCAACACATAATACCTTAGCATCTCCAAAACTCTTTTCATCAAAGAACATATGTAAATCAAAGTGAGACATCCAACTTAAGTACAAAAATATGACAAGATCAAATTAAACTAGTGGCATTCTTTCTCTCTGAGGGCAGGAACATCCTGTTCAGAAAAAAAGCTTATGAAAGTTCAAGACAGAAAATTTTAGAATAATGTGTAACTGAATGTCTGTCTAATTTCGTGACTTTTTTGTTTGCATTTACACTCAAGAATGATATTTCAGACCTTTCACATTTTTACAATGCATTATAATGATTCTGAGTGTAGTAAAACAATAGAGATTAGTATTAATATATTTAAATTAAGGCAATAGTTATATGTTTTCATCATGTAAGTAAAGACCCATATGGCATATGATATAATAATGTGTCATAAATAAGCAAGTTTATAATTAAAATGCATTTATTTAAATATAGCAGCATGGCGATATTTTCTATATATCTGCAGCTGAGTAACTGCAGAGTAGAGTTACTGTGAGGAGAACCCTTCAGTGGCAAAACTTAAAATAATAAAAATATCTACCTCTTATGAAGAGGAAAAAAACAGAGAGAAAAATCATTTGCAGAGGCTCTTGAAAAATACAATCACCTGTGTCAGTTAAGTAGATGCTAACATACACTTACTTGATTTCTGCTTATCTGCTACCTTGCAGGATAGCAGAAGCATCACTTACTTTAGCCAGCGCAGATAAAATTAACATCCCACCCAGAGTAATGAAAAATCTGAAAAAAGAACAAAACATGATTTATCATTATGGACTTGTTTGTTTTTTGGGTTTTTTTTTTTTTTTTTTTTAATTCAGCTATATTTTGGCTTCATATCTGTGGCTTGAACACATTCCTGTTAGGGCAACAGCTAGTTTCACTGGCCCAGGAATGGTGCCAGAAGCAGTAACTTGGCCAAGTTGGCCTAGGCTGTGGACCAGGCACCCCCTGGCCAAGCAGCTGCTATGCTCCTATCCACCTTTCATCATTGTCTTGGGACCTGGCAGAAATGTTATTTATTTTTGTTTTTAAATATGTACTGGATGCTTGGATGTATAGCTTCACATCCTGATAACAGCAATTTTTGAGTCGTTCTTGAATGTTTTGCACTCAGAAATTTCCTGTGTGCACCCTGTGCTATTTTTGCATGCATTCAGTGGTATATGGAGTTTAAAAGGAAAAAAAAGATGTAATAAAAAAGCTAAACTCACCTGTCCAGTTTTCTAGGCTACTTCATAACAAATAAACAAATGATACATTGCCCAAATTAAAAGCAGACACCAAAATACTTGTGAGTTTGTGTAAGCAGAAAACAGGCAGTTTGGACTTTTCATTACTTCCTTTAGAAAAGAGATATAATAAAAACAGAAAAAGAATTGCAGAAATGTTTTCGTTTCAACAAATAGAAGTAAAAAACTGAAACCTTTTAAAATGAAAAGACTTATTTGTGATGCCACTATATGAAAGTTAGTAAAAATACATATTAAATTCATATTTCATTATTGCAGTAAAAGATGTTCAGATACCTGATAAAAACTAACAAAGTTCAAAATTAAGGGTATATGAAAGTATAATATGTGAAACAGGCACAAAATCATTAAAAAAATAGGAAGCAGAGGATGGGAAGGAGTGTGCTTTCCATTCTCAGACAAACATCAGTTATAAATAATTGCTCTCCAAACACAAATGTTTCTGAGTCAAAGAGAGAGAAAAAAACCAAAACCAAAAACCAAACCAAAAAAAAGAAAAGCAAAGGTCTAACTGCCATGTAAACTTATTTCTAGTCATGTCTTATTAGAACCCAATAAGTGGAATGTCTGTTTTCCCCTTCGGTTGAGCCATCAAATGTGTCAAAATTTTATGATAATTCATTCCATCATTCCTCAGACATTTAAATGACAGACAGTCCTTGGGAAAAAAATATATAAAATAATATATTAAAAAAATCCACGTAATTCTACTCTTCATGTTAAACTCCCTCTAGAGACGTTTTCAAAATATACCACATCATGGTAGGAGCAGAGCCCTAAACTTCTCAATTGCACTTATGACTTGCTGCCTTTTTGGAAAATGACAATAAATTGGCTCTCTACTATTCTTGACCTCTTGACTTCTGAACCATGGCTGTCCATGCCTTAACTTTGCTTGTTTAAGTCAGCAGCTATCATATCACTCTGATCCTCTCCCAGAGGGTCTGGAGATTTAAGTCTCCTGAACGGTTAAGCTCCCCCTCTAGTGTTCGCTGCTCATCACATTATTCCTCCAAGAAGGGAAGAGACATGTCACTTTATAACTTCTCAGAGACAGTTTCTACTCATTATAGCTTAAGAGTTTAATGGCAGTGGTAAGAAGATTAAAAGGTAACTAGAACTGTTTAAATGTGTTTTTATTTAGCTTTGGTCAGCTAGCTTTGTAAGAACAAACAGAAAATAACAATAAAGGCTCTAACTTGAAATTATTGCAAAACAATGCTTGATCTTTCAAAAAATATCTAATGGCATGGAGAGTATATGAAACAATCAGTGTTTAGAAGGCAAACAATAGTATAACATTATCCCTGGGAAAGCATCAATTTATATGTAGGTAAATTAATAACTGAAGCCAAGGCACAAGAATTCTTCATTTAACTGCTGATTACTAATCAAATTGGGATAGCAGTTTCTCACGTATCTCTTTCCATGCTAAGTCTTGCTAGTGACCTGCAAAAGACATCCTTTATTGCTTGAGGGGCAGCACCTTCATATGTATTCATGCTTATTGATGATTTGGATTTACTTTAATGAAACAAAATCTAAATGAAAGTCAGTTGGTTTTAATAATCAAAATCTAGAAGCCTGAAAGGTTAAAAGTTCAGTCTCTTTGTTAAATGCATCCTTGGACCCACAGCTAAACACAACCCAGCATTTTCTGTACTATGGAAACACAAAAAATAAACCCTGGCACTTCAGATGAGGGTACATCAGCACGTCATCTGCAAATCTGAGCTGGTTTTATTTTTAAATGCATGGTGTTTCAGTTAAACTGATGAATATAAAGGGAGATCTCCCCTTTAATTTGCCCCTGCAAATCCCAAACATGAAAATCCCTCCTTCAAATCCCGAATATAAACATCCCCCCTTCATACAATACCATTAAAATTTCAAAGAACAGATGCTGATCTGCATCAGAAAATCTTTTCTTGTCTAGAAGTCCATATATTTTTTCTTAACTGGTATCTACTTGTGATTCATTTAAACAATACTTTATACAGTAGCCACTGTTTAACTTCACAGAAATTAAAAAAGAAAATATTAGACAGATGTCATGTTCAAAATTGCTTGGTTTGTTTTAGACATAAAACCATATATCGAATGATCTCCTAGCAAAATTCTGGTGGAGCAATTCCTACTGTTCTAATGCTTCTTTTGCAATAGGAATGCTCTGGAAAACAATATTAATTGTGTAAAAGTGTTGCTTCGAAAGAAAAAAAGAAATCATAGCCTGTTTATAACTTCTACAAGGCCTATTTGACTTTTGCCTTTTGAATGTGATTTTCCTTCTTTTTTGTTTTAATGTTAAATATTGCAAAACTTGAAAATTGAAGTAAAAATGCAAAACATACCTGGATAAAATCAGACTGTTTAATGGATTTAGTAGTATTTTTCCTCACTATATTCTTTAATGAACAATTTCAATATCTTTATTTTTCATTCCAAGTCACATTGAAATATTTAACTTCCTACTGTAATGGATAATTTTGCTCTCCACATGCTTCTGCAAGGTATATACATTAGCAAACACCTAGTATTTAAAATGAAGAAGTGTTTTAGAAAATGCTCTTGGGAATTTTTCAAGCTTCTGAAAATTGTTTATTCTGCTAGTGCTGCATCAGAGCTCTGTAATCAGAACATATAGACTTGTTACAGCAGTGATTTGTAAGTACAAGTGGATTATATCTGTGCTGGGGAATTTCTAGCTGCAGTGGACATAACTGTTGAAATTCAGCTTAGAGCAATCTCTATAAAAGTGCAATTTCTAAAGTACTATAGAAATAAGGAGTATAAGTGCAAAGGTAGGGCATGGATTGATTATTTTGGAAAAAAGAGACATCTAAATATGAAAATATGAGTCATCATCTTTAATACCATTTATTCTAGGTACAGGGCACTGTTAGACAGTGAACTGAAATATAATGAGCAGTTACTAATGAGGCTGTTATATCATCCATAAAGCAAAGTGTGATGTCTTCCCTCTGTGTAGACCACTCAACATTGTATGCTGAAGCAAGTATTTAAATAACATGCACTTCCATTACCCATCAGTACAATGGCAGTACCCATCCTGTCCTGCTGTCCTGCAGTGAAAGTCGTGGAGAATAAATAATATACTGTTGAGGCTGAGGAGAAGATTGCCTGGTGTCAAGTTCTCTGGTGTTCCACAGTGCAGCAGATGATCAGCCATGTTGCAGTAGGACAGGCCTAATTCACAGAGCAAGGAGAGAAGTCAAATGAAAACCCAACCCAAGGCAGGAAATAAATAGAGCTCAAATTGCAATTCAGAATCTTATTTGGTTTCTAAAGGGTTCCTTTGGCAAGAAATCATTTGCTGTGTGAAGAGGAGCAGGGAAGTGTTTCACTAACAAGGAGACAGAGAGGATATACAAACACAGCTATGTTATCCACCACACAAACATCCCCATATGGAGGAGTCAACATAGAGCAGGGGACACAGGATTTTACTGAAGTATTTTGCTCCTGAATTCTGACTCCTTCAACTGTAAAAATCAAAATAAAGAGATACAATGATTGTTTCAGACATCTAAGATGGAAAGATGGCACATGTTTCAAAATAGATATTAAAAAATGGTATTGTCTGGTAGTGTTGATATAAAGTGAATGAGATAAAGGTTAAAAATAAAGAAGGAAGAAAGAATTATCTCTATCTTTCCCCTAGCCAATCAAAATGCTTAAAGAAGGAAAAAATAAAGGAGGTAACAACAGAACTGATAAGGAGTTCTTCATAAAAATGTGTATAATGATTTATTAATCACACACACTTACTTTTACAGAAAATTACATCCTAAACATATTTAAACTGGTGATTTAATGTACTTCTGAATTTACAAAAAAACCGAACACTAAAGGCAGTAATAAGGCTACAATTATAAAGCCTACATGAGATTAGAAGAAAAGTCTTCACTTAGCAATTTACTGTGTTTGCAAGGTATCTCATCTCCTGCAGAAGATATTTGATCATTATGTGAAGCAATACAGACACTGAACATGAATTAGTACTCAGTTTTCTATGTTGCTTCTGTAACTTTCAAATGCAAAAAGTTGATAACGTAGATACCAACTTGGAAAAACCTTGAACTTCACAAGTCGAATCATTACCCAAGGAGACAATACGTAATAGGACAACACTCCTGTCTTTCAAATGCTAAGTATTTGAGTAAGTGTAAGTTCTTTTAAAGTCCTTTTTCAATTAATACTTGGAGTGATTGTATGATACAGATATCTGCCAGTAACTCTTATAGGACTATAAGGATGTTAAATCTGCTATATCTGAAGTTTATATACAAATTCATTTGATACCCCAAAAAAAATTCCTTCACTGATTTCTCAAGTGTAGCTTATATAACAGAATTATATAGTTGTAAACTCAGGAATAAAACATTTTATTGTAACTTCAATTAAATTGAAACTATTTCTGGCTTGCTTATGACAGTGATGGGACAGAATGCTGATGTTGCTTGAACTCCCTACCTATTTAAAATATATTTTAGGGTATAGATTCATTATTTTATACCCATCTGTCTTCTACTTTTTTTTTTTTTTTTTAATTTAAGACTCATAACAAAAGCAATTGCTTAATTTCTTTATTTCTTTCCTTGGAGATTGCAAGGAAAAATGTTTGATTTGCTGATAGGCTGTTTGCTTAATTTGGTGAGACTGTTTATGCGTGTGTAAGTTTATTACATGTGTATGGGAAGGAATTATTTCTGGAGAGAAACTTCCAAGACTAACTCTGCAGTCAGTTTTGTGTCCTTTTTTATTTCTTGTGTGAATTCATTTCGTAATTGAGGCTTAGCCTGTGGAGTGGTAACTTTTTATTCAGCTCTTCAGCACCCCTCCTGCTAGTCAAACATTGTACTGAACTGTTGCCATGACAGGTCATGGAAAGAAAGCTGGTATCTAGGATAATGTTGAAGATTTTAAGTAGCATTGCCTATTAAGCAAACTGGTGGACAGATCTTTTTCGTAGGGCATGTATGTATACACATGACTCCTCTTACACAGTTACTAAGTGCTTCTTCAGGGTGTGCATTTTCATCCTTAGATATAATGAACAATGATAATTGTCTTACATTTTTCTTCCTCTTTAATCGTGTTGCCAAGTAAATTCTGATAAAGCTGATACACATAAGCATCATAGCCATTCAACTTTCATTAACACATTCTCAGCTGCAAACAATGCTATAATTTTAACAGTTCTTTCTCTGGAAATTTGCTTCTTTTCATTTTTATTTTTTTTTCCTCGTGAATCTTATATACATGATTCTTTAGAGAATCAACCAAAACTCCTTTTCCTAGCGTGAATCAATCAATTTCTCTTGCCTGACATTGCTTGTTAAGTACTAAAGAATCACAAAGCACCCATTTGTATTTCTTTAACAACATGTTTACCTTCCATTTAACACAGAGAGATTGCCAAATGCTTTACAGGACAAATACACAGATGTTTATGTTAGTAACTTCTATAAACTATCCTTCCTCTATTATATGAATTCTGGTATGGGGCTTGCTCTTAAAAGACCTACATGCTCTACCTGGAAATACGTAGTGCTGGCTGAGAAAATTCAACTGTATACGGACCTATTACATCTTTTGTACCTTACAATATTACTAGAGTTATCTAGAGAAAGAATTCTCCAAACTCCAGTCATCTGCTGTCAGATTCAAGCTATACCTCCAACAAAGAGGGTAGAAGGGAGAGTTCTGAAGTCATTGCCTTCTCTTTTTGCACCATTGAAAGGAAAAATAGCTTTTTCTGCCTTGCAAAGGTGTCTGACACCAAGAGGAAGATGATGATGAAGAAATGGGGTGATAAAACCCCTTCTGGCCCTCCTCCTTCTTTGGGTTTGTCTGGTGAATTGAAGGGAATGATATGAAAAGGATATAACCTCTGTTTCTGACAGAGTTATTTTGGGCTCTGCTCTGACTGTTCATTAAGAAGGGCTAAATTTTTCAGTTTTCCAAAACTAAATGATTTATCTTTTTTTTTTTTTTTTTTTTTTAGTGCTCTATATACAGTTAAGTCCTATTATTTTCAAGTTAGAGAATTCAGCTGGCAAAGAATGTGTAAGATTTAGCACTTCTGTATAACTTCTTATGCACTTCTCGTGAAAGGAATATCAGGTAAAGACTACTTGAAAACCTCTCCATCTCTGAAATTAACCCCAGTTATGTTCCCACATGCATAAAGAATGACTCCAGAAATGCTAAAGGGCAAAATGCCCCAATGCAGATATTCGCAACTAGAATATGCTGTAATTTGGAGACAGTTTTGAGAAATCATTTTGTTCCATGAATGGATATGGATTGCTTCGTGGATCTTCCTTTTATCTTTGTTTTGAACTTACAGTTACCTGTCCTTTTACAGAATAAATAAGTCTGAGTCAAATATGGATGCTGAGTTTAAAGCAGATGTTTTCAGCTACCACACACTGAAGAAATTGTCTCCTACATTTTTTTCTGCATTTCTTTTAAGTGTAGAAAGCATATTTAGCATCTGTTAAAAGTGCTGGATTGACAGCCACTGAGACCCATTCAGTAGCATAGGCAGCAGAAGTGAAAGGTTTCTTACATCTTTTATTTGGATGGGCTTTAACCTTTCCTAAGATGATCCACTTCTGAGATGAAAGCAGAAGCACATCCTCTACATTCATTCAGTACTTCAGTCTTCTCTGTAAGATGACAGTAACTTCACCAGGTATTTTGAAAACTGCACTGATAACCATTATTTCATGTAGGCTATGGAACATCCACTAACAGAGTCATGACTTTGAGTTGACTAAATAACATAGCTGTGATTTAGCATTAAATTTAAATGTGTTTTTACTTAATAGACTGAATGCATCCAAAAGTAATGTTTCGTACCATTGAAATGGTTTCTTTTTGAGCTTAAGTCTTACAACTTCTGATTCTCAGGGGAACCTGATGAATGCACAGCACAGTTCATTATGGGTGAGAGCAAAAGTACCATTAAGTTAATGTGATGTTTTGTCTGATATTGGACAGACTTTATTATGAGAAAGCTGAGGCACTTTAAGTGCTTCTCCATATTATATTTGCTGCGAACAGGCCAGCTGGAGTTTGGACAATACAAAGAAGCTCTCGCAACATTTGCTCAATCATTCTCATGTGCCAAATACAGGAGTTGTAGACAGTTACTGACATAATAGTGTGAGTACAATGTCTTTTTCTTGGAATTAAATACACTCGTATTTGTAAAAATTTGAGAGAAAAAAAAATATTCTAGAAATATTGACTACAATGGTTCTAAATTGTATGCCCTATTATATGGAACTGACTAAAGTGCACAAGTTTTTTTAAGCTTGTCCAGAATGACCCATATTCTTCAAGCTTCATGGTAATGAAGTTGACAACAAAAGAAAGTAATTCTTACTATGCTTTTTAACATCCTGAGGTTTTCAGAATTGTTCATTTTCCCAAGAAGTAGTACTGTTATTCAACCCCTCTCATTCAGCTGTGTTTATGAAATAAGGGAAGCCATGTGCCTGTAGCCAAAGATCAATATTGCAAATGTGCAGATCTTCAAGACTATAATAAAAATCCTAAAAAATACATGCCCTTTTTTTAAGAATGTCAAGTAGCGAATACAAGAAAGGCAACAGTGATGTTTACCTAAGTCTGTGCATGTTTTTCATTAATTTATCTCACAAAACTGTTAAAATATTCAAATACCACCAAAATAGATAACTGACTTGGTTTCATGCAGTGTGAGACAAACTGAAGACATTCTAATGATGCTTCAAAAGTAACAACGTTTTATAATGGCACTCAAAATATTTACCCCTTATCACCAAAATACTTACCGTCTTACCAAGGAGGACACTGGATCTGCCATTAGTGCCAAAAATATTGTACAGGGCAGAAAGACAGGGAAACAGTGTCTGTTGACAGTTATCTTCTTATGTCTTCTTCATATTTCAAGATTTTTGATCATTTCCATTCCAAGTAACAGTAGTGCATGGTGGGTGGCTTCGCACAGTAGGTAATTTTAACATCTGAAGGAAGATGCTACACTGAAATAAACTGAGATTTTTTTTTCTAATTTTGACAGCTAATCCTGTATTTAAAAAAGTTACCTCCTGAAAAATATACACACTACCCATTTTATTCTTGTGACCAGGAATATTGTCACAACAGCATTTTGTTACAAGGTTGAGTTGGATTACTCTAAAAACTGAGATGATGCTCTGGACTTAGAGTTTAAAATGATTTAGCACCCTGTATTATAAAGTAACAAAAAGCTACCTGGGATTCTTATGTGCAGAGACAGTTTAGTAAAACCAGCCCAGAGTCAGTCTGCTTTGAATCAGCCTCAGTCAAGGCAGGATGCTGAACTCTGAGGGTATAGCATAACTAGGCTGCACTTTATGGAACAGACACACTAATACAGGCAAACAGCATGAAACAGCGGAGGTGCTTTGATCTGATTTAACCTCTCAAGGCTCTAGTCAAGTCAGAATGCTTAGACCATATAGGGGAAAGGATATCCCGTATAATGTGTTTTAAAGGGAAGCATAGAAGACACAGGACTTTGGTCAAATGGTAGCCACTGTAGCCTTTTCTCAAGAAGCTGGGCATCCTGAAGGCTGGACAACCTGTTTCTGCTTACAGAAAGTTTAGATTATTCTGGCACATTCTTCAAGGCCTTGGAGATAGAAAATGGTGATCATGCTGCCCACCCATACTACAGATTTTACTGGTCCTAAGATTAATTCTGATGAAGATTTTAAAGCTACTGTTTCTGCAAGCTTTTCTAATGCATTTTCTGTTCATATATTCAGGAGTTGTTGGTAGTGGGCATCTTGGCTTTGAGTCACAGAACTGAAAAGTTCTGAGCATGGTTTTCAAGGTTCACAGTGTCTGTGAACATCGAGCTGTTACTGCCAGTGTCTTTTACAATCAGGCCTAAGAAGTGACAAATCAGATGTTCAAAATCCATGTAGGCAGTTGGCTGTCATTATATGAATGTTTTGTAGAAAATCTTGTCAAGACGCTTTGCTCCTGAATTATTTCTTCTATTCAATTTCAGAACAATACAATGCCACCAGTGTGAACACTACCTCCTTTATGATTCTTTTCCACTTGTCCACTTAAAAAAACTGAAGACAGACAGCTTAACTGATTAGACATATCAGAAACCTGGAAAAGATAAGGAAATGATAACTCCTGATAGTATTACATCTACTAGCTATCTTCATCAGCTTGTATGTTGATGGGCAAAACGTATGTTTTTGTCTAATACAACTTCAAAAAACTTAAAACCAAACTGCTAAAACTTCTACTACAGTTTATCACTGAAATCACCTGCAAGTCCTCATTTATTTGTGTTACTGTCCCCCAAACACATACAGCATTTTGCATATGTGTGTGTTTCCAGCCTGTCTTCCATGAAACAGGGTTAAAATCTTGGCTCCACTGCAGCCTAGTTCTGTAACATCTCAAGACTATGACCAAAGGCCTGTAAGAAGAATAACAATAACTTGTTACAGAATCATAAAATCATAGAATGGTTTGGACTGGAAAGGACCTTAAAGATCACCTAGTTCCAATTCCTCCTTAACAGGTACAGACACTTTCCACTAGACAAGGTTGCTCAAAGCCCTGTCCAACCTGGCATTGAGAATTAAGATGAGAGTAAGAAGAAAGATGGAATAACGATGACTACATTTTCAAAGCAAAATTTGCTTGGCAGTTCTTGCAGTAAGTAAATTACTTTGTTTTCTTTTTCAGAGTCTTGTTGAAAGACTGATAAGATGCTCAATCTAATGTTGGAACATATTTGAGAGGTAAAGTTAACCCCCCTACCATGCTCATTCACTTGCAGATTAGGACGTCTAAAAAAGCAGAAAGTTTATGTGGTACCAAATAAGCAGGCACATTATCTTCTATATCACATGAGGTCAATATTGTTTTCTTGAAGTGCTCACTAAACGGTAATGGTCAGAATTGCTAGTCCTATTCAATACTGGTCATTACACAAAAAAAACCCCAACCTACAATGGAAGAACACTGGGGGCTTCTAAATAGGGGTGGTGAGTGTGTGTGTGTGTGTGGGGGGGGGGGGTATCAGGTGACTTTAATTTGAAGTATCTTTAAAAATATGCTGGGAAAATTGGTGTATCATATTAATTGATAGAAGGTGACTTCTGTGAACTCTTTGGACTTTGATGTTCTTCAAAATGCCTTTTGGTCATTCCACCATGAGATTTGAGTATTCTGCTGCTGAGATTCTTTATTTTGATACTGTTAATACGTTGAAAACTACTCTAGAGAGTGTCATAAGGAGGAAAATTCATAAATATGGAGTCCACTCTAGAGTCAACTAAGTGAAAAGCCGGTAACTTGAAATAAATAGAAATGAGTAAGAAACATTGATGTAAGATATGAGAGAATCTTAAGTTCAATTTGTTTATACTAGAGTCAAAGAATCACTAAAATCATTTACAGAAGACATCTGGTCACGAAAGCTGAATTGCATAACAAAATTGTTCTCCTTTTCTTGGATCCAACATTCATACAGTTGCCATTCCTAAATTACTTCTGAAGATTGCCTTTTGTAATGTAATGGAAGTTTTGTGCAAATATGACTTACCTCATCAAATTAGAGCTGTATAACGTCCTTTATTGTTTTGTGCTAATCTTAAGGAGTTTATTATGCCCACATAGTTTTTGCTCTCTGGTGCCCCATGGTCTGTGTGTTCTGCTATTGCTATACCCCATGCAGGCTGGCACCAATAATAAATATGAATTCTGAGGTTGAAAGGGAAATATATACACATAGTCATATATATAAACATGGACATATATATATGTGTGCACATTGTATATACATCTTAAATGTAATAAGAAATAAATACCACTGATGCTGGTAAACATGTTTTTAAAAGGAGTTTCTACTGTGCAGAACATTATTTGAGGGTGGCCCAAAAAGGACATCCGGAAAGAGGTACTCAGTCTGTACATAAATCCCTAAAACTACTAAAAGGTATGCAAAAAATAATTTTCTAAAGTAAATCCTGTGAATGAGAGAGGAAGGACCTTACAATAATTATTGATTTTCTTTTCAGGATTGCAGATTTGCTCCTATCTTTACCAGTATAACAAATTTAAAATAAACTGTTCTTGTTCCCTGTCTATTCTTACAGAAGAAGACATCAGAAGAAATCAGATTATTAAAAAAAAAAAAAGTACTAAGATGCCTATAGTGTAAAAGATAATCCTAGCATTCAGCATGATCTGAACTCTTTATATTTGTTACTATTCAATATGATGAAGTTTTTTATCAGGATCTACATAAGCAGAACCTGATGGATACTGCTTCTCAGACTGAATAATTAAACTTTTAGAAGAAGGGAAAAAAGGAAACTGATGGATATTTCCACCTTTTCTGTTTATTATCAAAATGAGTATGTCTTGTGTATTTAAAATTAACATTACAAAAAAAGCAGTTCAGCTGTACAGACCTGTCTGTTGGTACATGACTAGAAAAAAATACCATTTAAGATGACACTTTAGTGTTGAATTACAGCCATTTCAGTGTGACTACTATGCAATCTGATTCTGTTTATCAGTGTAAAATGTTTTTCTAGCTTATCAAAAATCATATTTTCCTTTTTCTGGTTCATTTATCAACAGAAAAAACAGATAAGGTGAACTGAAAACAAAATCTGTGTCCACTGGTTGAATGTAAGAAAACAGTGCTTTCTTTTTTAGGATGAAATCACCTGCATATACTCCTGTTGTACTTGATTGGCAGTTTATTCCTTATCTATGTATGCAACCACTTGTGCAAAAATAAGGAACCTCCACAGGTGTCTGCATTAAGCCAAAATATCTTATGAAGAAGTGTTCTGGGTTCAGCAGTAGCAGTAATCTTTTCTCCTTCTTAGTAGCTGGTGCCATGCTGTGTTTTTGACTTTCAGCCTGGGAACAGCACTGATAACACTAAAGTTTTTAGTTGCTGCTTAGTAATGTTTTTGTCTGATCAAGGACTTTCTGAGTCTCATGCTCTGCCAGGGATGAGGGGAAGCCAGGATGAAGCAGCGACAGGACACCTGACCCAAACTAGCTGAAGGGGTATTCCATACCACAGCACGTCATGCCAAGGATATAACGGAGAGTTACCCAGAAGGGCTAGATCACTGCTCGGTCGGGCTGGGTATCAGTTGGCTGGTGGTGAGCAGTTGTATTCTGTTCCCTTGTTATTTCCCTTATCATCATTATTGTTGGTGGTAGCAGTAGTGGTTTGTGTTACACCTTAGTTACTGGGCTGCTCTTATCTCAACCCATGGGAGTTACATTCTTTCGATTCTCCTCCCCATCCCTCTGGGAGTGGGGGGAGGAGGGGGTGGGGAGAGTAAGCAGACTGTGTGGCTGAGTTGCCGACTGGACTTAAACCATGACAGGAAGTATATTACAAGACATGTCAGCATCACATATTATGATTCACATGTTCAACAGCTGGGAATTGTGGAATGACAGGAACACTGGAAACCCACCAAAGATAGGACTGATGTTTCAGTATGATTTTTGTCAATTGATACATCATAGTGTTTGAACCTTTATACTAATCTCAAGTTTCTTGCAGAACAACAGTATACATGTATAATCACTTTTGTCTGTATCAACATGAAGCAACAGTACATTAAACTCCTATTCATTCAGGGAGAGCCAGAGTCAATAAAAAGTCCTCATTCTGGGAGAACCAGTCAAGGCAGTGAAATGGTATGTTTACAAATGCTCTGTTTACAAAATGCTAGGTGAGGGCTCTCTAGGAAAAGTGCATTAAAGCCAGTTCTCTTTTTTATGTGGCTTGAGAAGCTGTCCTCTGAAGCTGTGCCTTGTCCTTGCAAATGCAATGAGATGACTTCTCAAAAGAAACCAGCAAAACAAAGCTGGAAGAAAACCCCCATTTAACTGCCCTCTCCCATTTCCAACTTTCCTATGGCTCTCTAAATAGTCCAGAAGAGATAAATCAAATCCTGAACTGTAACCTTACACTTATATACTTGTTAAATGACTTTTTTACAATCTGTTATTGCTAGAAATTGGATTGCTTTAAAACTAATGTTTTCTGGCGGGCAAAAGTAAGTGAAACCGCAAAGCCTGGAGGAACACTAATTACTTGTTTTAATTAGCAGCAACTTTCACTAGAGTATAATCTCCCTACAGGCCACTTTTCTGTAGGTGTGTAAAAAAAAAAAAAAGAAAAGGATAAAAAAAAAAAAGAAAAGGATAAAAAAAAAAAAGATGTAGAAACACACCAATAATCTATTATTTGCCCCTGAATGAAAGCTATGCTCTTATCTCAGTGCAGGCACAAGGCTTAGCACAAGTGGCTTGCCTGTGGGGAGCAGGGCCTACCACTCAGGCTTCTCAGCCGCACTATGCAGCCCCTTATTTTATACTGCTACATCATAAAAGTGTTCCTTTTGTTGCATTTCCCCTCTCTAAAGGTCCTTAATCCCTTCCTTTTCAGCTGGGCCTCCAATGAATTCCTCAGGGCCATCCCCACTTCCCACATGGACCACAAAAGCCCCACTGGGGAAGTGCTTGTGCAGTTCTCAGCCTTTTTAAGACTTTTATTCTAATTTTCCTTGCTGACACTCTCTGGAGGACATTAAATCACGCTTTTAATTCCCCTTTCCATGGGGGGAAGCCCCTTAATGATGACAGTGAGAGAGAAATTCCTTCGCACCCTCCTATGACACCATTTTGCTGCCAAGAGCCACCTCCCCAGCCTGGAAATCGAACATGGCTTCCAGCAGATGGACAGTGCTGCAGGTCACAGGCTGAAGAACTGGGAGTCTAAGGGGAGCTTGGCTTCCCACAGCAAATTAAGTCGCCTGAGAGACCTTTCTCATTTACCGAGAACTGGATTTATGGCTGCTTTTAAGGCCCGAAAGAACTTGAATACAGATGTTCCTCACTGAGAGCACACAGGCTCACATGGGTGCGTGACTGACCCAGAGGATGATTATTTTTTGTTAATAGCAGGTGACATAAATTTCAAGGCAGAAGAAAAGAAAGAGTACATCTGGTTTCATTACTGCTGTAAAAAGGGCTAGGAAAAATACTGATATCTTAGTTAAACATTGTCTGGGGTCATAAGATTATGTTAAAGCCTTTTGGAAATGTAAATATATGCTGGATATATAGAAATCAATATAACAACCCTTTTAATTTCATTACTTTGGAAAAAGAATAGAATGTCCTCATCACTGATTTACATTGTATCGAGCAGACAAAGCTTCTTGAAAAATATGACATCTTCAGAGCACGAATTTGGATTTTACTAAACTGTAAAGCTGTGCAACTGCTGTCCCTTGTCTGGAGAAGATACTTTTGAAATCTGGACATTTTAATCTATAGTTTATTTTCCCTCTTTAAAAAAAATGCAGAAACTTCACAGGTAACAGAAGGACAAATATTTCTCAATTAAGGGTTAGTATTTATGTGCCAACACTTGTGAACTGGAATTTGAGGATAATGTAAGAAATTATTCTCCAATGATGAATACACTTTTATATGTGTACATATATATATTATGTATATACACACATATACGTGCACATGCATGCATGCTCTTGGGACATTGTAGAAATCAGTCTATAATGTCAAATTTGTTGACACGCATCATGACATGTATCTATCGGTGGAGTAGAGAGAGCACAAGAAGCATCTGTTTCCAGAAACACAGGTTACAGATGCTGGAGTGACAACTGCCACCTTCTGATCAAAATAGTCATATTTTGGTCTTAATTTATCTGATGCATTTATACAGAGAAAAAAAAAAAAAGCAGCACAATTTTAGCTACTGCTTTTTATTTTGTTTGGATTCTGCCTTACAGAGTTGCAAACCTGTACTTTAACATCTTTATTTGAAAATGTTTTGGAGCATTATCCTTTTGTTTTGTCATGTATAGGCAGGATTGCCACATTTCATCATATATTCCAAAATGCACTTTGTAATGTATTTCAGAAATTAAAGCAAATAACTGTTTTATTAAAACAACAGAAAGAAAAACCCCAAACAACAAAACTCTCTACACCCAGGAGCAAAAAAATCTGCACAAGCTAGGGGAAAAAAGAAATATCGCATGGGCAAAAAAAGCAGAAAACATCAAGAGAAAGGTCTGGGCAGTATCACACCATAAATTCTTATTCGTGGCATCTTTGCCTAAGATGGAAGAATGTCATTCCTCAATAAATAAAATTTTCACTGTCTGGAAAAACAAAAGAGAAGTGCAAATAGAAAGATATTCACTGAACAAATTAAAGCAGCTCCCTTGACATCGAGCATCCACACAACCAGCCCGTGCGCTCAATGAGAGATGAGAGGCAGTTGTGGGTAATCAGAAAAGGAAAATTACAAGAGCTGCAAAAGAAAGAAAAAATACTATTTGGATTTCTTTGCACCCAATCCTTGAAGGACTGGGCCCGGGACAGTGTTACGGTGGGGTTTTTTGGTGTGTTTTATACTACGTTAGGCACGTACTGGATTTCATTTTCTCTTTCTCTGACTCCCTGTGCTGGCTCCAGCGAGCTGGTTGCCTGGAAGACGGAGACTAAAGGAAGGAGAGATCTGAATGAAAAAAGTAAACATTTCAACAAAGACTATAATTGAAAGGGGCTTTGTGAACAAGGGGTGTTGTCGAAGAGCAGAATGGGCGAGGGTGGGGCTGCCTGGGGCTCTTTGTCTCGGCGCACACAGGAGCTGCCTGTTGTGCTGCATTGTACTAGGCAGGAATTTGCCATCTCACAAGCAGGCTAATAGCTACCTCTACAAACAAATCGAACTATAAAGCTTAAATATTTATAGCTATTTATGACTCCATTTTAATAATTAGTGGCCACCTCCACTGTCAAGTCCTAGTTTTTTTCTTTTCTCCTTTTCAGTCTTGCCCCACCCCTGCTTTTTTTATTTACTTTTTTTTTTTTATTTCTTTTTTGATTTTTTTTTTTTTTAATGGATTTTACTAATTACTTGTTAGGCTGCAGAACACTTCTGAAGCTGTTCTGTGGATGCTCTGCCACCCAGAAATGACTGAGGAAAAATGGTTGTACAGCAGTTGTAGTATTTACAATCCAGCAGTGATTAAGAACCACAGTTTCTACTTGGATGGTTAGAAATCTTTCAGTTTTTCATTTAGGTTTCCCGCAAAATTGGTTTTAATCATGAATTTGGTTGTCACCTGATGTGTGCAGAACAGGGAAAACACAAATAAGAAGAGTGAGAGTGCACATGGTTACTGCTAACTAAATGCCTGGCTGTGTGTGAAGCAGTTGGTACAAAAAAGGTCAACTGAACCTGGTGCATAGCATCTAACCATCCTATCACTAAATGATACCAAATGAAGTTTGGAAATTGTATCAGGAATAACCTTCCTTGCATCATTTTTGATCTAATCTATATACCTACAGGATCTACACACAGATTTCAATACAGTGCATACCTATAGTCTCCTTGATTGCATAAACTTAAGCTGCCACTTGAATTTTTATTAAATTTCTTTATATTTTATGCTATTGCATGTATACCAATACAATTAAGCCAATGAAAACTTACAGTATGACTGGTAAAGCAAAGCACACTCTAAAAAGTCTCCTGGAAAAACCTCGCTTTATGTTTTAAAACTGTTTACCAACTCTAGCTCCCCTGACACAATGCTCTTCTATTTGATCTGGTACTAAGGTATAGTTTTGTTTCCTGGCTTTCTCACTGCTGTAGTGAAGACACTAATAGTATTTTTTGTTAACACGTTCTTTTTTGCCATAATGCCTTCATAACTCTGGGGTAAATCTCATAGCTCAAAACCAGTCCTTAAGAAAATAAGAGATTGGTTAAAAGGATGCAAGAAAGTTTTAAATTTATGAAAGTCTTCACTTTTGGACATTTATTTTTGTCTGTATATTTTTTTAAGAGTCTTCTGTTTTGTTTGTACTGTTTTTTAAGGATCTTGTCTAATACTTCTCATAGGAAACAGAAAGATCTCTAGTGGCTTCAGTAGGATTTGAATAAGTCAATAAATCCCTTTTCTCTTCTTTATACAGCAGCTACACCTCAAGAAAAATCATAACTACCCTGTGAGAACAGAACACAGATATGTAGTTGCAAGCAAAATCACTCAGTGTGGAGCATACAGAGAAATGGATTTACTGCATACCACAAGAAGGTATTACATACATAGTTACCAGTTATGAGACATTGACAAGACCTATATTACACATTTGTGTAAAAGCACATGTGTGATTTTATTAGTTATCTTTTGAAAACTAATATCAAGAGAAAGTCAATTCTAAAAGGAAGGGTAACACAAAAGAAAACCAAAATTTGTTTCTTTAAGTCTACTCATATTATGCCAATCTAGATGTCCTTCTAGAAGTTATGTAAAACTATAGACAGATTTACTGTGTGAAGGTGATATCCTCTGCTATGCCTGAAATTAGAGATCATGTTGATAATGGTCCATCTACAAAGGCATAGTATATTATTTAAGATGTTTGAGCTGTTTCTTATCCCCTACTGTATGAATGCCTATGTTTCTTCAAACAACAGTAAAATAATTACCCTCCACATGAAGGTTTGTATCACCTGTGATGTCTTTTTCTTATCTGCTAAAGTTTCTTTCCAGTTACTATCAGGAGCTGCAAAATCCAGAGACCAACAACAGCTAAACTATTTGAGAGGGAGCTGGATCCTATACTTACCAATCACTGGGGCAGGCTTTAAATATAAACTGTTTAACTAAAGTTAGTTGCTGATCAAATCTGTCATGACTGATGCAAATTGTAGTCCACTCCCTCAGAGACAGCTATTGGGGACATTAGGACTCTGGAGGCTACTACCTTACAATAGCATAAAATAGAATTTAGGCTGTGAAAGGTAATATCCTTCAGGTTCACATCTCTCTAATCTGGAGCCTTTGAGAATTAAAAATTTCATGTTTCATTTATGGTGGCCCTGGAGAAATGATGGTCTCACAAGTCTCTCACGACTGTCAGGTAGTATGAGTACCCTACATAATTGACTTTTCGTTTTGGAAGGTGAAACAAGAAGATAGAAGTAACTGCAAAGTTCACTAGCTGGTAGCTGGCAAAGTCTGTACAAAGTTTGGAAACATCGAGGGTACCAAGAATCACAGGTTCCACCCCTCACAAACTAAATGATGAGAAAACCCTCATCACAGTGAGCAAGCTTGAACCACACATAAAGAACATGTATTTGGGGATGTGATGTTCTGAGTTCAGAGGAAGAAGAAGCCTCTTCCATTGCACAAAGTTATTCCAAAACTCTTACCTTTGTAAAAAGAAGACAGATTACCCTATTACAGTGGAGTTAACTCAGCTTGGTTTCTTAAGAAGTTTGATAAGTTCTTATACCACAATAATTACCCATGCTCCCCCTCCTATTCCTGTAGTGAGATGATGACTTCAGGAGCTAATTCTCACCTGCTTATCAGCTTGGCAGCAAGAACATCACAGTGGGTTTCCTACAGGAAGCGTACTCTCCTGAATTTAGGTACTAACAGGGCAGCCACAGTCCAATAACACTGCTAACTGGTAATCTTGCACTATAAGTATAAACTGGGTCTGTCTTTTGTATCCAGTTGCTAGATTTCAGGAAACCTGCAGGAGCAGAGTTATTTTTTAAACTTTGTGAAACTGTGAAATTTCTCTGTAACCTGTTGAAACTGACCAACTGGTAATAATCACTAACAGGGAGCTAACAGGCAAGCAGATGGATGACACAACCTTATTTCCCTGGAAACCAGGCTGTATCTTCAAATCCCAGCTACTGTTGCTGTAGTCATTTCCTCACGTGTAAAATGTGTTAGTGACCTTTGCAAAGTTTGACTAGCCAGCTTGGATAAGACATAGTAAAACATTTTCCGTGACTACCAAGAAAATTAATTCCCTCACTCTGAATGATTATCCACTGAATGATGTTTCAAGCATATCTGCAGATGGTAGCTTCTTCCTACTAAATATAGCAGAGGTTTTTTGACTTAACTAGTTATCTTGGAATAAGAGGCTTGTCTTTTACCTTTTGCTCACCCACCTCCTTCACTTGTGAGCAATATTAAACCCATTTGCCTGCCTGTCAGCTTGTCACACACAAGTTTACATCTATACTCCTGTACTTATCTATACCTACAGCCCTTATGAACAAAATGCTTTCATAGAATTGATGTGTAAAAAAAGACCACCTTACCCTCTCTTCAAGATCAATATTTGTCATAAGGCTTATGAAAGATCAGCCAACTACTCTGTTCTTGAAGGAACAGACGGCTCTTTCTTTTTCTGTAAAACAATTCCTATGCAGATCTAAGTGTAGTGAACTGTGCACATAAAATGTCTTTTCATTTCTTTTCTCTTTTCTTTTCTTTTCTCTTTTCTTTTCTTTTCTCTTTTCTTTTCTCTTTTCTCTTTTCTTTTCTCTTTTCTTTTCTCTTTTCTTTTCTCTTTTC